>NC_064624.1:205865577-206165577 GCF_023898315.1 Schistocerca nitens
AGCACACACGACGAAGAATAAAACTACCAGGTGGGACCTGCCGAGGGAAAGGGCAGAGAGGATGGAAAAGGAGGGGAGAGCATGGGGCAGCTGGGGAAGCGGCGGGAGGAAGGGAGGAGGGGTAACCGTGGGTTCACGAAGTGGCAGGAGACACATGGGGCGGGAGAGGAAAAGGGAAGACAGGGCAGGAGGGAGCGCAGAGACACTGAAAGAAGGCACAAGAGATGGAGGGGGAGGGGAAATCCGCTCAGAAGGAGGGAGGGGGAGGAGAGGGAGCCCTGAGGAGGAGGCAGGAAGAGGGGGTTAGAGTTGGTAGGAAGGGTAGATGTCAGGGCGAAGCTCATCATCCGGGAGCGGTAGACGGTGGAAGTTGTGTTGGGAAAGGAGATGGAGGGTGTGGAGATGGAGAGAGGGAGGGACACAACGGTAAAGGCGCGGCAACTGGTCGGGAGTGGAGAGGAAGGGAGACACCAGGGGGTGAGGGGGATCAAGGCGACGGACAACATAGAGTGTGCGGATGTGTTCAAGGAAAAGGAGAAGGTGGGGGAAGGGGATGAGGTCATAGAGGATGCGCGTGGGGGACGGAAGGCGGATGCGGAAGGCGAGGCGGAGCGCATGGCGTTCGAGGATTTGGAGGGCGTTATAGAACCGGGGAGGGGCGGAAATCCAAGCGATGCTGGCATAACAAAGGATGGGGCGGATCATGGATTTGTAGGTGTGGAGGATGGTAGAAGGATGCAGACCCCATGTCCGGCCAGACAGGAGTTTCAGGAGGCGGAGGCGGTTGTGAGCTTTGTTTTGGATGGTAAGGAGATGGGGAGTCCAGGTGAGGTGGCGGTCGAGGGTGAGGCCAAGGTATTTGAGGGTAGGAGTGAGGTGGATAGGACGGCCATAAATGGTGAGGTAGAAATCATGGAGGCGGAAGGAACGGGTGGTGCGGCCTATGATGATCGCCTGGGTCTTGGAGGGATTAACACGGAGGAACCACTGGTTGCACCAAGCGGTGAATTGGTCAAGGTGGGTTTGGAGAGTACGTTGGGACCGTTGAAGGGTAGGATAAAGGGCTAGGAAGGCGGTGTCATCAGCGAACTGGAGAAGATGAACAGGAGGGGGAGGTTTGGGCATATCAGCAGTGTACAGGAGATAGAGGAGAGGGGAAAGGACAGAACCTTGGGGCACGCCGGCAGAGGGGTAGAAAGTACGGGAGTTGGAATTGTGGATAGTCACATAGGAGGGACGATGGGAGAGGAAGGAAGCAACGAGACGGACGAAGTTGATGGGGAGGGCACAGGTCTGGAGTTTGAAAAGGAGCCCGGGATGCCAGACACGGTCATAGGCGTTCTGGAGGTCAAGGGAAACAAAGATAGCAGAGCGACGGGAGTTAAGTTGGAGGGAAAGAAGACGGGTAAGGTTAAGGAGCTGGTCGTCAGCAGAGAAGGAAGGCCGGAAGCCACATTGGGTAAGAGGAAGGAGGCGGTGCTGGTTAAGGTGGCAGTGGATACGGCGAGAGAGGATGGCCTCAAAGACCTTACTGAACACGGAGGTGAGGCAGATGGGACGATAGGAAGAGGTAGCAGAGGGGGGTTTGTTAGGCTTAGGGAACAGCAGGACACGGGAAGTCTTCCACAGGTCAGGGTAAAATCCAGTGGAGAGGAGGACATTGTACAGGGTAGCAAGGACAGACAGGAAGGATGGAGGGGATTCCTTGAGGTGACGGTAGGTGACGCCATCATGACCAGGGGCGGTGTTGCGTTTGGAGCGGAGGACGAGTGTGATGTCTTGCATGGTGATGGGAGTGTTGATGTCGGAGGGGGGTAGCCGATCCAAGTACTGGAAGCTAGGGGCGAGCGGGGCGACCGAGGTGTCAGTGCGGTCAAGGACAGTGGGGAAGAGGGAGTAATCAAAATGGGGATCGTCAGGAATGGAGAAGACCTCGGATAGGTGGGAAGCAAAATGGTTAGCCTTACTGAGGTTGTCAGGAAAAGGGCGATCGTCATGGAGGATGGGGTAAGGCGGGGTGGGATGGCTACCGGTAAGGCAGTGGAAGGCTGACCAGTACTTGGAGGAGTTGACAGGGAGGGTGGAGTTGAGGCGTGTGCATGTCTGACGCCAGTCCCGGCGTTTCTTTGCTGTAAGGAGGTTCCGGATATGTCGCTGTAATTGCCGGTGGCGGGTGAGAGTATCCCGGTCACGAGTGCGGAGGAAGGAGCGGTAGAGCCTGTGGGATTCACGCAGAAGAAGGACGGCCTGCGGAGGAAGCGTAGGGCAGTGAGGGTGGATGAGTTTGGTAGGGACATGAGCCTCCACAGCGTCAGTGATGGTCTTCCGGAGGAAGGAAGAGGCATGGGTGATGTCATCAGGGTGGTGGAAAGTGAGGGGGTGGCTGTCGACCTGTAAGGCAATGGATTCCCGGTAGGCATCCCAATTGGCACGGTGGTAGTCATGGACAGACTTTGGAGGGGCAGGGGGGCGGGTGGCTGCAGTGGCAGGACGGGTAGAGGAGATGGTGAGAAGGACAGGGAGATGGTCACTACCGACGGGATCGAGGACATCATAGGCGATGCGACCGAGGAAGTTGGGGGAAGCCAGGATAACATCGGGAGTGGAGTTACTTTCAGGACGGGTGTGCTGTGGGAGAGGAACAAGGTCACCATGGAGGGTGGCAAGGAACTGATGCCACCGCCGAAGGGTGGCAGGGTCACGGCTGTGGATGTTGAGGTCAGCGGCGATCACATAGGTGGAGAAGGTACGGTCAACATGGGAAATGAAGTCAAAGGGGAGAGGAGCTGCGGGGCGAATATAGATAGTGGCACAGGTGACGGTGAGGGAGGGAAAAAAGAGGCTGAGGAGAAGGTGTTCGGTTGGGTCATTGAGGAGGGGTTGTGGCCGGACAGGGAGATGCCGGAGGTGGCCGATAGCGACCCCGCCTCGAGCGAGGGGAAGGGGATTGTCAGTGCGGTGAAGGAGATAAGGGGAGATGCGGACCACATGGTGGGGTTGGAGGAAGGTTTCATTAAGGATGAAGGAGTCAACCTGGTGCTGGGAGAGGGTATGCATGAAGAGGTAGTTGTTTGCAAGGAGGGAGCGAATGTTGAGGTAGAGGAGACGATACTGGTGACGAGCCATGAGAGTGGGTGCGGGAAGGGTGCGGGAAGGGGAGAGGGGCTTAAACGAGGGTGTCTAGACGGGTGAAGGTAAAGTGGGCCTGGTTGTGGGAGTATGTGGCGTAGGTGTTTAAGTGGAAAACAGAGCGGGCAGCGAGGGAAATCTGCTGGAGTGTGTGGGGGCGCTGGAAGGGGTGGATGTTCTGCAGGACGACGGTGAGGAACCGGATGATGTCTTCTGCCGTAGGGGGAGGGCGGAGGGAATTGTTAGGGTGGATAGGTGGGTCAATGGGGCGAAGGGGGACAGTGAGTTCAGGGTTGGTGGGAGGGGGCTTGGCTTTGCATTTGGAGGAATAGGTGGGGTGAGGTTCATTGCAGGTGTTGCAGGATGGGGGGGAGGCGAGGTTGGGACACTGTTTGAGGAAGTGGGAGGCTTTACAATGGGGGCAGGTGGGTGGGTTCTTGCAGTTCTGGGTGAGGTGGTCATTGTACAGAAGACAACGCTGGCAGCGGTAAGATTGAGGAGGGGAACGGGACGGGTCAACAGGGTGGCGGCGGTTGAAAATCAGGGCTCCCTGCGTGAGGAGGTGGTCGATGGAGGAGGCGGACTCTGTAAAGATACGCATGAGGAAAGTAGGGCCAGAGGAGTTGTAAATACGGCAGGCAGAGCGGATTTCCAGGGAGGGAAGGGCAATCAGTTCCGCCAACACCTCAGCCTCCGTGACCACAGGGCTGAGTTTAGTGATGACGGCAGTGAGGGTCGGCGGACGACGAGGCGGTTGGGGTTGGCGAGGAGAGGAGGATGTAAGGAATGGGGTGAGGGATGCGTGGGGCCCAAAGGTGATGCGGGGAAGGCGCCGGAGGAGATGAGTATGGAAGGATGGAGAGGGAGACTTGATGAGAACAGAGTCTCTGCGAGGGATAAGTTGGGTGATGGGTGCACTGGGGATGTACTTCCTGATTTCAAGGGTGAGGGTGCGGGCATCCAGGAATTTCAGATCAGGGTTTGCTAGGACAAAGGTATACAGGGAGGGGGTTGGAGAGGAGGGAGGTGGGGTGGTATCCATAGTGGGGTCAGTGGGAGGTGGGGGAGGCGGGGTGGGCAGTGGCCTTTTGGAGGAAGGAGTAGAGGAGAGGTCGCCACTGGGCCATTTGGAAGATTTTTTGGCGGGTGTTGCCTGGGAGGAGGGATGAGGGACTGGATGGATGGGGAGGTGGTGGGAGGCAGGGCCCTCCTGTGAGGCAGGAGCACCGGATGAGAGGGTAGGGCGCTCTGTGGCGGCGACTGTGGCGCGGCGGGCGGAGACTCCGGTAGGGGAAGCAGCGGTAGTCGCAGGGGGGAGAGGGGGGAAGTCGTCTCGGCGGGCGACAGGAGTGGGAGGGGGGTTGGGAGCAGGGGCAGAGGCAGTAGCGGGAGAAGTAGCAGGGGCAGTAACAGGGGTAGGAGCAGGAGTGACGTACAGGTGGGGATACATCGATGGAGAGGAGATAGATGGGGAGGAGACTGTGAGTAGGGGAGGTGCATGAGACGGGTGAATCCCAGAGGAAGCACTCCATGACGTTACAGTGGGGGCAGGTGAAGGAGAGGTGTAGATGATGGTGGTAGTTGGGGCGTCCATGATCGCAGGCGGCAGCGAACACCGAGAGACGGCGGCAGAAGAAGCGGCGAGCACCAAGAGACGGCGGCAGAAGAAGCGGCGAGCACTAAGAGACGGCGGCAGCGGCGGCGGCGGCGGCTGAAGAAGCGGCGACCAGGTGGTGGCGGCAGAAGAGGAAGCGGCGAGCACCAACAGACGACGGCGGCGACAGGCGGCGGCGGCGGCGGCAAGCACCGGGCGGCGGCGGCGGGCAGCAGTGACGGCGTGCAGACGGGCAAAAACGTGACAAGCACGAGTGGGGCTCTTCCACGTCGAAGGTACACCCTGAGAGTAGCCCAGGCAGTGCGAGTCCTCGATGAGGAAGTGAGGGAATCCAACCCTCAAATGAATGAAACATTTTTTTTTTTTTTTTTTTTTACTTTATTGTTATTTTAATACCTGTACAAAGCAAGTAGGCTGGCAGCGGCACACTACGCCGCTCTTCAGCCACAGCGGTTTACAAAAGTAGAAAAACGGAGAAAGACAATGAAACAAAGTGACGGGCAAAAGAAAGATGTCACATAGACACAAAAAACACGGAGTCGTTCACACGTGACGATAACAACACTGATAACACATTGGCACGGCGCACACAACACTGATGAATCCGACGGCACAAGTGAACGTAGTAGTGGGACGGCGGACACCAAAAACACTAAACGGCGGCACACACACGAGACACAGAAGGCGATGATCTCCGGCGCGCGAATGTTCACTATGCGTGTGCGAGTCCGGGGACCTGCCAAGAGAGGAGGAGGAGGAAGTGGAGAGGGAGAGCGAGAGGGGAGAGCAGGGATGCCATGGGCAAAGGAGAGAGGGGGAGGGAGGAAGGGGGGGGGAAGCCCGGGGGAGAGGGGAGGAGGGAGGGGGGAAAGGAAAGAGAAGGGAGGGGATAGGAGGGAGGGAGGGTGCCTAAAGGATAGGACACAGGAGGAGGGGGGGGATCAAAGTTGATAGGAGGGGTAGATGGAGGGGAGGAGGACATCATCAGGGAGAGGGAGCTGGCGGAAGCCACCTCGGGAGAGGGTAAGGAGGGTGGAGAGATGGAGACCGGGTGGGACATGGGAGTACAGGCGCGGCAGCGGGCGGGGGTGGGAGAGGATCGGGGAGACGAGCGGGTGAGGAGGATCGAGTTTACGGGAGGTGTATAGGATTCGTATCCTTTCGAGGAAGAGGAGGAGGTGGGGGAAGGGGATAAGGTCATACAGGATCCGCGTGGGGGAGGGGAGACGGATGCGATAGGCAAGGCGGAGAGCATGGCGTTCAAGGATTTGGAGGGATTTATAAAAGGAAGGGGGGGCGGAGATCCAGGCTGGATGGGCGTAACAGAGGATAGGGCGGATGAGGGACTTATAGGTGTGGAGGATGGTGGAGGGGTCCAGACCCCACGTACGGCCAGAAAGGAGCTTGAGGAGACGGAGTCGGGAACGTGCCTTGGCTTGGATTGTCTGGAGATGGGGAGTCCAGGAGAGACGACGGTCGAGGGTGACGCCAAGGTACTTAAGGGTGGGGGTGAGAGCGATGGGACGGCCATAAACGGTGAGATAGAAATCAAGGAGGCAGAAGGAAGGAGTGGTTTTGCCTACAATGATCGCCTGGGTTTTGGAAGGATTGACCTTGAGCAACCACTGGTTGCACCAAGCGGTGAACCGGTCAAGATGGGATTGGAGAAGGTGTTGGGAGCGTTGCAGGGTGGGGGCAAGGGCAAGGAAGGCGGTGTCATCGGCAAACTGGAGAAGGTGGACGGGGGGTGGCGGCGGCGGCATGTCCGCCGTGTACAACAAGTACAGAAGGGGGGAGAGGACGGAGCCTTGGGGCACACCGGCGGAGGGGAAAAAGGTGTAGGAATCGGTGTTATGGATGGTGACATGGGAAGGACGGCGTGAGAGAAAGGAACCGATCAGACGAACGTAGTTAATGGGAAGGGCGAAGGTTTGGAGCTTGAAGAGGAGACCGGAATGCCATACGCGGTCATATGTGCGTTCGAGGTCAAGAGAGAGGAAGATTGCGGAGCGACGGGAATTGAGCTGTTCGGAAAGGAGATGAGTGAGGTGAAGGAGAAGATCGTCGGAAGAGAAGGACGGCCGAAAGCCACACTGGGTAACGGGGAGGAGGTGGTGCTGGCGGAGATGCTGGTGGATGCGGCGGGTGAGGATAGATTCCAGGACCTTGCTGAAGACCGAGGTAAGGCTGATGGGACGGTAGGAGGAGACGGCGGACGGCGATTTGCCAGGTTTGAGGAACATGAGGATACGAGAGGTTTTCCACAGGTCGGGGTAGTAACCAGTGGACCGGACTACATTGTAGAGCCTGGCCAGGGTGGAGAGGAAAGAGACAGGAGCTTCACGAAGGTGACGGTAGGTGACACGATCGTGACCAGGAGCGGTGTTGCGTTTGGTGCGGAGTGTAGTAATGAGATCCTGTGTAGTGATGGGGGCATTAAGTTCCGTGTGTGGAATGTTGTCCAAGTACTGGAAACCAGGAGCGAGGGGAGGGACAGAGGTGTCAGTTCGATCGCGGATATCGGGGAAGAGGGAGTAATCGAACCGGGGATCATCAGGGATGGAAAACACATCGGACAGGTAGGAGGCAAAGTGGTTGGCCTTACTAAGGGCGTCAGGGAATGGGTGGTCATCGTGGAGAAGAGGATAGTAGGGGGAGGGCTTTGTTCCGGTAAGGCGACGGAAGGCGGTCCAGAACTTGGACGAGTTTATAGGAAGGGTAGCATTTAAACGGGTGCATGTCTGTCGCCAGTCCCGGCGTTTCTTAGCCGCGAGCAAATTTCGAATGTGTCGCTGTAGTTGCCGGTGGCGTCGTAGGGTGTCCGGGTCACGCGTGCGGAGGAAGGCACGGTAGAGACGACGGGATTCATGGAGGAGGAGGACGGCCTGTGGTGGCAAGGTAGGACGGTGGGGGTGGATGGCAACAGTAGGGACGTGGGCCTCCACGGCCTCAGACAAGGTCTGCTGGAGAAAGGAGGCGGCATGGGAGACATCATCGGGACGGCGGTAGGCGAGAGGGTGGCTGTCGACCTGAGTGGAGAGGGTATCCCGGTAGGCATTCCAGTCGGCACGGGAATAGTCATGGATGTACTTGGGGGGAGGGTCATTACGAGGGTCGGGGCGGGGGCGACGACCGTCTGAAACGGTGAGGAGGACAGGGAGATGGTCACTACCAATAGGCTCCAGGGCATCCACCGTAATGCGACCAAGGAGGTTGGGGGAGGAAAGAATAACATCGGGAGTGGAATTGGATTCGGGGCGGGTGTGCTGGGGGATGGGGATGAGGTCGCCTTGAAGGGAGGAGAGGAACCGATGCCACCGCCGTAACTGGGCAGCGGAGCGACTATGGATGTTGAGGTCGGCGGCGATCACATAGGAGGAGAAGGTACGGTCGATGTGGGAGAGGAAGTCGAAAGGAAGAGGGGCGTTAGGGCGGACATAGATGGTGGCACAGGTAACGGTAAGGCCGGGGAAGAAGAGACTAAGGATCAGGTGTTCGGTGGGGTCGGGAAGGATAGGTTGGAGCCGAACGGGGATCTGGCGGTGGTGGCCAATGGCAACGCCGCCACGCGCCACTGGGAGGGGATTATCGGATCGGTGGAGGAGATAGGGGGAGGTGTGAATGGAGTGGTGGGGTTGGAGAAAGGTTTCATTGAGGAGGAAGGCATCCACACGGTGGGTAGCAAGGGTGTGCAGGAAGAGGTTCTTGTTGGCGGGAAGGGAGCGGATATTGTTGAAAAGGATACGATGCTGTCGCGCCATGATAGGATTTAGACGAGGGTGTCAAGGCGGGAGAAGGTGAAATGGGCCTGGTTATTGGAATAGGTGGCGTACATTTTAAGGTGGAATATGGAACAGGCGGCGAGGGAGATCTGTTGGAGGGTGTGGGGGCGCTGAAAGGGATGGACGTTTTGGAGGACAATAGTGAGGAACCTGATGATGTCCTCAGCAGTGGGGGGGGGGGGGACGAAGGGAATTGCCAGGAGGGGTGGGGGCGTCCAGGGGACGGACAGGTAGGGTGAGTTCAGGGGTGGTGGGAGGGGGCCGGGCTTTACACTTTTGGGAGTAGGTAGGGTGGGGGAGGCTGCAGGTATTACAGGAGGGAGGGGATTGGAGGTTGGGGCACTGCCGGAGAAAGTGCGCTTGTCGACAATGCGGGCAGGTGGGGGCCTCGCGGCACTCGGCTGTTGTATGTGCATTGTAGCGCAGACATCTCTGGCAGCGCAGGGATTGAGGGGGGGAACGGGAGGGGTCGACCTTGTACCGCTGATTGAAGAGGAGGGCACCCTCCTTCAGGAGGCGGTCAATGGAGGGGGCGTCCTCAGAGAACACCCGCATAAGGCGGGTGGGGCCGGTCGCGTTAAAAATGCGGCGGACTGCCCGCACCTCCAGGGTGGGATGGGCCTTCAGCTCCGCCAACACCTCCTCCTCCGTGATCGACGGACTAAGCCGAGTGATCACGGCGGTGAGGGTCGGCGGGCGACGCGGGGGTTGGGGTTGGCGGGTAGGAGAAGGAGAGGGAGCAGGGGTGAGGGAGGCGTTAGGACCAAAACGGGTGATGGGGAGGCGGGAGAGGATGTCAGTATGGAGGGTCGGGCTGGGGGAGGAGATAAGAACAGAGTCCCGTCTGGGAGTAAGGAGAGATATGGGGGCGCCAGGGAAATGGCGGCGGAGGAGGAGGAAGAAGAGATTCCGGGCCTCGAGGAAGGAAGGATCGGGACGGGACAGGAGATATTTGTAGAGACCGGGTGGGGAGGAGGAGGAGGAGGAGGAGGGAGCGGGGCCAGGTGGGGAGACGTCCATGGCATTTTGGGGTGGGGATGGGGGGCGGGGTGGAGCCTTTTTAGGAGCAGAGGAAGTGGGGGCGCCACTAGGGCGTTTGACAGCTGCAGATGGGCGGGTGGTGATAAGAGGGACGGGAACGATGGGGAGGTGGTGGGAAGGGGCAGGTCCCGGCACGGACGCAACAGTCGGCGCCGGAGATGACTGTGACGGTGCAGGCGAAGGTGGCAGTGATGGTGACGGCGACGAAGATGGCGGTGGTGGTGGTGGTGGTGGCGGTGGTGGCGGCGGAGATGGCGATGGCGACGGGGAAAGCTGGGCGTGGGCAGTGGCCCGACGGGCCACCACCCGAGCCGGAGCTGCAGTGACAGGCTGGGGGAGGGGGGGGAAGGGATCAGAACGAGAGGAAGAAGCGGAAGAGGGGGGGACAAAGAGCGAGGGCGAAGGGATAGAGAGGAGGGGAGGGATGGAAGGAGGGGGGTGGGACTGGGCACACCAAGTGATAGTGGTGGAGGCGGCGGAAGGGGACGTATACACGATGACGGTGGTGGTAGTAGTGACGGTGGTGGTGGGGGCGGACATTATGACAAGGAGAAGAAAAAACACAGCACTGGCGGACGGCGGACGGCGGACGGCGGACGGCGGACGGCGGACGGCGGACGGCGGACGGCGGACGGCGGACGGCGGACGGCGGACGGCGGACGGCGGACGGCGGACGGCGGACGGCGGACGGCGGACGGCGGACGGCGGACGGCGGACGGCGGACGGCGGACGGCGGACGGCGGACGGCGGACGGCGGACGGCGGACGGCGGACGGCGGACGGCGGACGGCGGACGGCGGACGGCGGACGGCGGACGGGGCCGGGGCGGCTGCTGCTGCTGCTGCTGCTGGCTGGCTGGACGGCGAGAGGCAGGAACGCTGCTGCCGCGGACGGGGCCGGGGCGGGGGCGGGGGCGGCGGCTGCTGCTGCTGCTGCTGCTGCTGCTGCTGCTGCTGCTGCTGCTGCCACCGGAGGGCTGGCTGGCTGCCCGACCACTGCTGCAGGTCGGGACCGGGAACTGCTGCTGCTGCTGCTGCTGCTGCTGCTGCTGCTGCTGCTTCTGCTTCTTCTTCTTCTTCTTCTTCTTCTTCTTCTTCTTCTTCTTCTTCTTCTGGGCTGGCTGGCACCTGGAACACCTAACACTTCGATAAGCGCTAGAAGGGCACTATCGAAGGGCGGTAACCTTGCGGTGTACCGCCGGAGATGAATGAAACAAGGCAAGTTACCATATCTATAGCACACCTTACCAAGAAACTTTATGGGTATGAAGTATATTGTTCACAAATAATAAAAATACGTGGGCGCTTATTGCTATTTTGTTAGCAAACTACGAATAAGCAAGTGATATACCTGCAAAAATGTATGTCAATTCGAATGTTTTCGTGTTAAACTTGTCAATGCGAAGTGAAATATGCAGCGCTTCAATAATACTGTAGAGTTGTTCGGCGTTGCCAACAGATGTCAGCTGAAGACGCTGCCTCAGATAATACGGCGATCCTTTCAGCCCCGTCTCATATCGCCGTCTACGGTTCGTGATTGGCCGAAAACGAGTTGCATTGGCGGCGTACGGTTTTAGGTTCGTTAAAGCTGTCGCAGGCGGTTCCACGCGCATGCGCAGAGCTGAGGTGAAATTTACAGAATGCTATTCTTGCGCAAATTGCGGACTGGCAGCACACGCTTTTTTTTTTTACCGTTGTAGCTCCTCACATGGCTTTATATTGATACCTATAGAGGGGGATCCACTACGCGCCGGTCATACTGTGCTTTGTGTTCATTTAATTGTCCCAGTGTGTGGTTTTTTGTGTGCGATACTCTTTTACGGGTTTTATCTCCATTTTACAGTCGTCTCTTTTGTGTCTATTGTCTTCCATGATGTTCCCTCTTCTTTATGTCTATGTTCGCCATTTTTCTCCTTTGTTATTTTTAAATGTCTTCTATTGTTTGTTCTATGCCTCTAGGCTGAAGAGCAGCCCATATGCTGCTGTCAGCCCGCCCCAATGGGGAACTGAAATACAATGGAGGTGGTGGGGGGCGGGGCGAAGGGGAAAGGGGGGATCCATACTCGGGGAAACATAGCGTATTTCTTTCATGAAAACGATCTAAAAGTCGGTATTGTGCCCTTAGATCTGGTATACATGAGCAACTGCCTTATTACGTTTTTAATTTTTGCTCGAAATTCGTAATCCTTCCTACTTGACGGGAATTGCTACATAACAGTACTGCACAGTAAGAATTAAAAAAAAGTTTCTATGTTGAAATCAACGTACCCTGAACAGTAGATTAGGCGATGAGTGGGAAGAAGAAACCCTGAATGTTCGGACACAGAATTAATAGTGCCCTGCTTGACACAGTCGTTTACATATCTGGGCATAAGACGGTATGGAATGGAAGGAGCATGTGTGAACTGTAGATGGGAAGGCGAATCGACGACTTTGGTTAACTGGGAGAATTTTAGGAAAATTTGGTTCATCTGTAAAGGAGACCAGTTCTCGAGTACTGTTCGTGTGTTTGGGATCCGTACGAGATCAGATTAAAGGAAGACTTGGAAGCAACTCAGAGGTGGGCTGCTGTATTTGTTACCGGTGTGTTCGAACGACGTGCAAGTGTTGTGCAGATGCTTCAGGAAAGCAAACAGGAATAACTGGAGGGAAGGCGATGTTCTTTTTGAGAGCACCGTTGAGAAAATTTAAGTACCGGCACTTGAGACTGACTGCCGAAAGATTCTAGTTCTGCCCACATACATTTCCCATAAGGAGCACGAGGATAAGATTAGAGACAATAGGGCTCGTACAGAGGCATATAGACAGCTGCTTTTCCTTCACTCCATGTTCCATTTGTGAGTGGGACAGGGAAGGACATGGCTAGTAGTGGTACAGGCTACCCCCTGCTACACAGTCTACAGCAGCTTTCGGAGCATGTACATAAAAGTAGATGTAGAGTCTTTGACAAGGCTGGCGGCAATAAAACACGGGAAGTGACGTTGTTCACAGGAGTTACCACATCCGGTAGAAGGCGTCGTGAGTATTATCTTTGAAGACGAAATTTTTGGCGGGCAGAAAGATCAATGTTTGTTATTGTTCTCGTCGAGATAAGTTGATGCAGCATTGAACTGTAGTAGTAACACAGCAACAGGGTTTGTACTGTACCGATTTCTAAGAGACGAAAAGCGCAACGCAAAATTGTCAGAGATAGAATAAGAAATGTTACATACATTCACGTTCTGGGAGGCACATACACTACTGGCCATTAAAATTGCTGCACCAAGAAGAAATGCAGATGATAAACGAGCATTGATTGGACAAATATATTATACTAGAACTGACATGTGATTACATTTTCAAGCAATTTGGGTGCATACATCCTGAGAAATGAGTACCCAGAACAACCACCTCTGGCAGTAATAACGGCCTTGATACGCCTGGGCATTTTGTAAATATTTCTACTCTTCATGTACAAGATATGCATGTAAGAGTTACTGTTAAGTCAATTATAAGTTCATCAGGCAAATTAAGGAAAATTAAAATTTCAAATGGGGGATAGATATCTATACATAGTGTTAATATGCATATCTTACAATTAAATTATGGAGTAGTCTACATACTAATGCAATGAGTTTGTTGAGGCGATGAATCCATAAACAATCAACACATTCCAAGTACATGGAACCTTGGCTAAATAGTGTTATACTGCTGAAGGCTAAACAGAATAAATGAAAAAGTACATGAAACCTTTCACTGCATTTGCATAACTTTCTGGATTAAAATTATCTTTCTCAGATGAATAATATTGAATTCAAATTGTGTTAATCACCAAAATTTTAATTAATTCAGGGATAAGCATTATAGCACTTGGATCAATCATAGTTCCTTCCTTTTGACAAAATGGTAGCATGTTATAATAATAGTACTTCTATGGATTAGTACACACAGTAACAGAACACTGCTGTTGTAAATGAGAGCAGTAACGGTTGCACCAGATCTACATCCACAAAGGTGCTATCCAGCATAAATATTTTGTGATATGTACCTAAGACAAAGAGTTACAAAAAAGGACTCTGGGTTAAGTAGGTATAATCTTGTGTAGGAAGGACCTCATGTCAGGACACGATACAAGAAAACATAAAAAAGGTATTTAATTTAACAGTTACTTTTTATTTTCCATGTACCTTTAAGATTAATCAAATATGTGTAATAAGATATCTGATCACAATACCATTAGTTCAGACAAACAAAAATTTGTGAATGAACGCAAGTGGTAGAACAGTCTGCCAAGATATTTTAAATCCCACTTAAATCCAACTTGTGAAATGTGCACAACAATATTTTAGAGTCATCGACGAATATAGAAAATGGAAAAAGGAAACTGAGCAGGCGAGAGAGAGAGAGAGAGAGAGAGAGAGAGAGAGAGAGAGAGAGAGAGAGAGAGAGAGAGTGGAGGATCCTGGGACATAGTAGAGACAGGATAGTGAGCTGCTAGTTGCAGCACCTGCAGGCTATGCTGGGGCTGTGGGGGAAGTGGAGTAAAGTAGAGAAGGGAAAAACATATTGCCAGTGTGCCGGTGTGGTAGAAGGTTGTGTAGGGCCGGAGAATCTCAGTGGGAGCAGGGAAGGTTAAGATGAGGGTGGTGGTGTGGGTGGAAAGAATCCAGTCAGTGAAGAAGTCACTGAATTCGAGCATATCGTGTCGGGTGGCATGTTCGGCAAATGGGTGATCCGGCTGTCTCTCGGCCAGTTTGGCATTGGCCATTCATTTGGAGACACAACTTGGCAGTGGACATGACCGTGTAGTGTGACAGAAAGTGGCTGCAGATAACTGGGTAGATCACATGACTGCTTTCACATTTGCCCCTGCCTTCCAGGGGATGGGAGATGTCAGGGACAGGACTGGACTGTGTTGTGATGTGGGTCAGGTTTTGCATCTATTTCAGGATAAGCCCCATGGGACAATTATGTAGTCACTTCTGTGTGACCTCTTCAGTAGCACATCATTCTGAAGTCATAAAGTGGAAAATCTTAATCAGTTCACGATGGTGTTTGCTCGAAAATGTATACACACCGCCACAATTTTGGTTTCACTTTTCATGTGTTGTCTTCAAGGTCCAATTGTTGGATGATGACCAATTTCTGAACGTCATATGAAAAAAATATACTACTCAGTATACACTATAATTATTAACAATAATTTGGTCTGTAAAAAGTGTAGTGATCTAGGACTTTGGAATAGTATGTGGTATCATTTTTTACATCTGTGTTGGCACTAATCCATTTACGGGTACGAGTGCAATACTGAACATCGTGGAAGGTTACACAATTTTCATAACTAATCAGTTAATGAAGTAAGCCACCGTATGCATAAAAATTGGAGTAACAGAAGTACAGCACTTGGAGATGAAATCTAATAAGCACAGAGTCAAAATTTGCAATGTAAAATGTGTCTACTTCTAAACTTTAATGATGATTATCTTGTAAGTTAATTTTTTCCACAAAATTTTAACTATGTTAATGAAAAGTAGGAATGCTACCAAATCTATTTATTAGCTCAAAATATTTTCACTGCTATTTACTTTAGTAAAATTTTTAATCAGACTTAAACTTTAATTAACACAGTTTTAAACAAAACTAATTGTATTTTTGCTGTCAGACACTGTGACTACAACTGTAACAATGAAACCTGAACTAAATAACAAATGGGCAGATTTATGCCTACATCACATACAAATATTACTGAAAATCAGAACCAAAAGACACCCAGAGACAGAAAGGAGAGAAAAAATTACTGGTAGTAGTTGGGATGTGGTTAGAGCAAGTGGTGGGTGCCACAGCATTGCAGGACCGTCCCCCGTGATATGTACAGTTGTAGCTTATCTTCACTGAGCCGGTGTTTATTAACACATAATGTAGTCTTCTTGTTTACACCTAACGGAATACTAAGAATACCAATTTTATTTTTTAATCACCTGACATTTATATGTGAGAGTAATTGTGAGTCATCGCCACAAAGGGGTAAAGGTGGATTCTCAGACAGCAGCACATCATTGTCTCCACTTTATACACAGTCATCTGTTATAAGGACATTGCATACAAACAGCAGCAGCTAGCTCCTGGATTGCATTGATTCCAGATGCTCCCAGCAAAGTAATTTGCTCAGAACCACCCATAAAAAGATCACCGTTTCCTTCTTGTTCTGGCAGACTCTCATACAATGACTTCTTTGTTTTCATCCAAATTCTGTGTATTTGTTTTTTGCAATGTCCTACTAATATAATTGAACATTTGTAAAACTGTCCAATGAAACGACTGTAATTGTTTCGTTTTTCATGGATTTCTCTATGAATTTGTAGCAGTAACAATAAATATGAAAACATGACCAAAGAAAGTAATATTTAAATTTTTAGTCATTGCATGGAAGATAAACAAACAGTGATATACTGAAGTCATGTACCAGTTAGACCACCTCAACTATTTATCATGAACCAAACTAGATTACGTACAATGTATGTGGTTAAATGACAGTATGACATTCGTTTTTTTGTTTTTTTTTTTTTTTTTTTTTTTTTTTTTTTTAGAATACGTACAGTGTATGTCGTGCTCTCACGAGATACTTGTTTGTTAACCTGTATGTGCTTTCTGAATTTACCTTACAGTTCATTTTTATAACAAAAAGTGCACTAAATATGGCATGAACATAGACATCATGCTGCTCTACAGGTCAATATGTTACATCTAGCTCAAAATAGCTTGGCAGCCACACTGCCCCAAGTGTGTCTACCTTTTTGTTACGAGGGGGTGACCATCTTAGTATGCAGTAATCGGCTGAGCAGTGTGCTTAGTACACTATCAGCAGTTGCATTAATTGTTAATGGTGTGATTTTTCTTATTAGCCACTTCAGTCAGTTATATTATTAGTCATACTGGGATGAGATGTCCTTGAGATCTTTTGCAGACTCACTAACTGTAGCTTAGGAGTTCTGCTTTTCAGGAGGCCTCATTCATTGAACTGAATCCTCCCAGCAGATAGTGCTCACACACAGCCAAACCCCCACCACTTCCGCTGTACCCACCCATACAATACTGTCTGCACAGGTATGGGACAGTACTTCACTCGTGACACACTGCTTTCACACTTCAGCTTGGCCACAAGTGACTCAACTGTCACCTAGCCACCCTAACCTAATGCTCTGGTTACACTACAGATGAGTCATCACAACAAAATGCCTATTCAGTCTTGTTAAGGTCAGTGTTCATTTAGGGTGATAAAGTAGGTGTTTACACAACCTGAAAATTAATTTGCAAAAGAATAAAGGGTCTGAAATGTAGGGTTACAGAAGAATGGTGAAGATTGTGTGCATATACCGGATAACTAAGATAACTAAATAGGTGGCACTGAATAAATCTGGTAAGAAGAGAAATTAATGGCACAACAAAAAAACTTCCAGGAGGGTGGTACATTGTGTAGAGGAGGACCAGGTGGAGCAGATAGGAGAAATGGTGTTGAGGTTCTGAAGGAATGTGGATAGGTTGCCTTTCCCTGAGTTCAGATCATTGAATATTTGTGAAATGACTCCATAACTGTAATGTACAGTCAATTTGTATTCTAAGCATTTTTATAGTAATTGTATCTCAGTCTGTGAGTCATTCATTGACTTTCTGCAAATAAATCCTACAATGAAAATTGGTATTTCTCTGAAGAATCTAGAAAATTTAATAATTCTTGCAAAGTGGCATCATACTTGGTATCAAGAGTGTGGCCCCCGCTTCAAACAGAGCAGGGGTTTGACATTAATTTAGCATAGCAGTCTTGATGATAACAGTCTTCTGTATCTACTGGACACAAAACACTGTTGATATGTTCGACAACTTTTCTGCAAAAATCATAATTACATTTCTCTGCTTTCTCGGGCAGTGTGTGTTTCAACGTTTATTGTATCATTGCCATCAATATCTTAGTGAAACTCTTGAGAATGAGGTTCAGTGACCTGGAAAAGTGCCCAACACCAGCAGTCAGATGTGCGTCAAACGATGTTGCCGAGGTCTCCCATCACAGCACTGCATAGCTGGAGAGCTATTAGGCAGACATTGAAACCCTGTGGCTGCATCGTGTTTACTGCAACAAATAAACTACAGTAGTGCTGTCTCTTTGTTTGGTCGTCAGCCTACTCAGTTACACAGATATGAGATGACAGTGTAAACTTTCACATGAGAACTCCCCACCCCCCAACCCCCCCCCCCCCCCCCCCAAAAAAAAAGGTCCCCTCACAGAAGTCTAGACATGTTACTCACCAGCCATACACCATGAAGTGAAGTGAAGTGTCATAACCATCTCTCAGCCACATCATTTACATTTACAATAGCTATGGCTTAAGTTACACAATCAAGACAGTGCCCCCAACTAGACATTTCCATTTCAGTCACAGAAAATTTGTCAATATTATCTTGTTAAATACACATAAGCAGAGTCTCTATTAAGAAGCATTCGCGAGGACAACGGTTCAATCCCACGTCCAGCCATCCTGATTTAGGTTTTCTGTGATTTCCTTAAATCGCTCCAGGCAAATGCCGGGATGGTTCCTTTCAAAGGGCACAGCCAACTTCCTTCCCCATCCTTCCCTAATCCGATGAGACCGATGACCTCGCTGTCTGGTCTCCTTCCCCAAACCAACCAACCAACCAATCTATTAAGAAGTTATTTTTCCCAAACATTTTTGCAGAAATAAGTAAATTATTGCCCAGATCAACCAAAAATGATGGATTCATTGCATCAGAAGACCTGAAATTCTCACAACCTTTGCTCTTGAAGCATAAACCAGGAAAGTAACATAGCTGTGTTATATGTTACATTATTTTAAACTGTATTCATCCAAGACAAAAGAAGTCACTTCATTCTTGTAGGTCTATGTCCAAATCAGTGGATGGCCTCTGATAAAGAATTTACGTCATTGTACTATGCACCTGACAAACAAACGAATTCTTAGTCTTAGCAACAACCCATTTCATCTTCTATAACTCTCTCACTGTAATGTTACTGGAAACTTATTACCTGTAGACGTACTGTAACTGAAGAAACAAATACAACATAACTGACATTGCTTTTGCGTAAATGCAAAAATGTGCAGAGGCAAAGGTCATTGTTGTGTGGAGAGCAGTTCTTGTACCAAGACTTCAGCTGATGGAAATTGGAATAATCTCTTCAGTGACAAACTGTTGCTCACTAGAAAGTGGTGCATCAACGTGGAGATCTGCCTTGACAGTTATTCACAATGCAAGACACTCCACCAATTGTTGATTCTCTGCAAGCCTTCCTGCACTTTGCTGCAATCTTCCAGATTCTCAGCCTCCACACAGACAAATAGCCTCGCATAACTATTGAAGCTCCAGTTATGCAGTATTTCATTCTTTTGCAATTTACAAGGAATTTCCATATTTTTTTTACCTTGTTGACTTAAGCAGTATATTTTCCACCTTCATTTGGATTGTAAGGGAATGAAAATCCATCATTCTGACAGAAACAGCTGTGTCACATATGGCAGCTGAAGAAAATCAGGAAAGGAAAGCAGATAAATGGAAATAAATAATAGCCACGAAATCAAACTCACTATACTTCAGTCACGACTAAAAGTATTTTTATATATACATACAGTTTGGTAATAATTCTCAAACATAATGATGAACAGAAACTGTCATGACTTTCAATTAAGAAGAAAACTTGTACTGTGAAAACACTTTGTGTAGTGTAAGCCAACTTTTGGTCAAAACATCTGTCAACTGAATATCAGTTTCAAGTTTATGCACTGAACAAATTTCCTCTCTGTTTATTTTCTTTACTTATCACTAATTCAGTTTGAGGCAATATTCAGTTGCCTGCTACTCAGCCACTGATCTGATGTGAAAAGCCTTGAGGAAGATTGTGTCCATCTCGATGGTGACCACATAGTAAGAGATAAGCTCTGTCTGTTGGTAGAATCCTGATAGTCTGTCCTTACTCCTGTGGTCAATGGTACATTAAACACTAATCTTCACACAATGGAAAATCCATTACGTAATAGTGACAATGTTATGAAAGGGGTAGTTGCTACTCACCACATAGCAGAGATCCTGAATATATGTTGTCTAATTGTGATGAATGCCTGTTTGGCTGAAAGCTTTGTTCAACAGACTTTTTGTTGTGCCGAACTGTGAATCAGCATCTGCACTATATAGTGAGTAGCACCTATCCTTTTTATAATATTGTCAAACAAACTTCCTTTTTTGTTGCTGTGAAATGACAAAGCAATCCAGGTACTGTCAGTGTGACTATTTTAAACCAGACAGTTGCTTTTGTTGTTATAACCAGTGCTTGATTTGTGATGGTATACCATACTGATACCTCTGATAAAAAGCCATTAAAATAATGTTTTAAAGACATTAATGAGAAACATTCAGTGGTAGGCCACAGTTACTGGTACCACTACTTTTTCACAAATCAAGCACTGGTCATAACAGCTGCTACTTCTGCTTGTTCTATTTCTTCAAGATCATGACATATCCAAAATGACAAACCAAACAAAATATGTAGAAGAACTCAGTGTTCATTTTCAGAGCCCATTATGTACTCTCACAGACTGATCAATCTGAAGTTACAAGCAGAGGAGAGGTGACGTGTGGAAAGAATCAAAGGAAAAGAACTGAACACATGACAAATAAGAAGCTGTGTATCATTGGCTGAGTGTGTTGCAACAGGGTTTTTATATCTTATTCTAAACATATACACACTGAATCTTTGCTGAGGTTTCTCAGACAGATGAATATTCAGTATCTCTTCATTCCATTCACATTGCTGGAAGTTATGCAGTCAAAAGACTGGTTCAGTAACATCTGACTGCAAACCCAGAACCACATGGAATATTTCCTCACAACAAGACAGAAATGTTGGTTCAAGTCGCAGTCCGGCAGAAATTTTCATGTCACTAATACGTATTACATGTGTAGTCAATACTGCTGGTGTCTAACAGTTCACAGTAATCGAATAAATGTTGAGCAACTAAATATATTATAGCAAAACATTCAACATTCCGTGCAGACCCAAGCTGGAGGTGCGTGCAGTTCGCCGCATCCATAACGCTGCCGGCCCCACCCGCCTTATGCGGGTTTTTTCTGAGCACGCCCCCTCCATAGACCATCTCCTGAAGGAGGGTGCCCTCCTTTTTAACCAGCGTTATGAAGTTGACCCCTCCCATTCCCCTCCTCAATCCCTCCGCTGCCAAAGGTGCTTGCGGTATAATGCGCACCAAACATCTGAGTGCCGCGAGGCCCCCACCTGCCCGCACTGTAGTCAAGCCCACTTTTTACGGCAGTGCCCCAATCTCCAGTCCCCCCCCTCCTGTAATACCTGTAACCTCCCCCATCCCACCTACTCCCAGAAGTGTAAGGCCCGACCCCCTCCCCCCCCCTCCTACCACTCCTGAACTCACCGTTCCAGTCCGCCCTCTGGACGCCCCCACCCCTCCCGGCAACTCCATTCGCCCACCCCCTACCGCTGAGGACATCATCAGATTCCTCACCATTGTCCTTCAGAATGTTCATCCTTTTCAGCGCCCACACACCCTCCAACAGATATCCCTCGCCGCCCGTTCCGTTTTCCACCTCAAAATGTACGCCACCTACTCGAACAACCAGGCCCATTTCAACTTCTCCCGTCTTGACACCCTCGTTTAAAGCCCTGTCATGGCACGGCAGCACCGTATCCTTTTCAACAACATTCGCTCCCTTCCCGCCAACAAGAACCTCTTCTTGCACACCCTTGCCACCCACCGCGTGGATGCCTTCCTCCTCAATGGAACCTTTATGCAACCCCACCACACCGTCCACACTTCGCCCTACCTCCTCCACCGCTCCGATAATCCCCTCCTGATTGCGCGTGGCGGAGTTGCTATTGGGCACCACCGCCAGATCCCCGTTCGGCTCCAACCTCTCCTTCCCGACCCCACCGAACACCTGATCCTTAGTCTCTTCTTCCCCAGCCTTACCGTTACCTGCGCCACCATCTATGTCCGCCCCAACGCTCCTATTCCCTTCGACTTCCTCTCCCACATCGACCGTACCTTCTCCTCCTACGTGATCGCCGCCGACCTCAACATCCATAGTGGTTCCACTGCCCAGTTACGGCGGTGGCATCGGTTCCTCTCCTCCCTTCAAGGCGACCTCATTCCCATCCCCCAGCACACCCATCCCGAATCCAACTCTACTCCGGATGTTATCCTCTCCTCCCCCAACCTCCTTGGCTGCATAACGGTGGATGTCCTGGAGCCTATTGGTAGCGACCATCTCCCTGTCCTCACCATTTCAGACGGTCGTCGCCCCCACCCCGACCCTCGAAATGACCCTCCCCTTAAGTACGTCCATGACTATTCCCATGCCAACTGGAATGCCTACCGGGATACCCTCTCCACCCAAGTCGATAGCCACCCTTTCACCTACCACCACCCCGATGATGTCACCCATACTGCCTCCTTTCTCCAGGAGACCTTGTCTGAGGCCGTGGAGGCCCACGTCCCTACTGTCGCCATCCACCCCCACCATCCTACCTTACCCCCACAGGCCGTCCTCCTCCTCCGTGAATCCCGTCGTCTCTACCGTGCCTTGCTCCGCATGCATGACGCGGATACACTACGACGCCACCGGCAACTCCAGCGACACATTCGTAATTTGCTCGCGGCTAAGAAACGCCGGGACTGGCGACGGACATGCACCCGTTTAAATGCTACCCTGCCAATCAACTCGTCCAAGTACTGGTCAGCCTTCCGTCACCTTCCGCCGCCTTACCGGAAGTAAACCCTCACCCTAGTATCCTCTTCTCCATGATGATCACCCCTTCCCTGACACCCTTAGTAAGGCCAATCACTTTGCCTCCTACCTCTCCGATGTATTTTCCATCCCCGATGTTCCCCAGTTCGATTACTCCCTCTTCCCGGATATCCGCAATCGAACTGACACCTCTGTCCCTCCCCTCGCTCCTGGTTTCCAGTACTCGGACAACATTGCACACACGGAACTCAATGCCCCCATCACTACACAGGATCTCATTGCTACACTCCGCACCAAACGCAACACCGCTCCTGGTCACGATCGTGTCACCTACCGTCACCTTCGTGAAGCTCCTGTCTCTTTCCTCTCCACCCTGGCCAGGCTCTACAATGAAGTCCTGTCCACCGGTTACTACCCCGACCTGTGGAAAACCTCCCGTACCCTCATGTTCCTTAAACCTGGCAAACCACCGTCCGAGGTCTCCTCCTACCATCCCATCAGCCTTACCTCGGTCTTCAGCAAGGTCCTGGAATCTATCCTCACGTATGTGTGTCACAGATCTGGGATATTCGTATCTCGGCAAGACGCTACTGACGTCTCAAGGCAGTAACAAAATGGGTGGCCAGTGGCCACTGCACATCTGCCATTGAGGTCAGCCAAGATAATAATGGAACTTGCACTTGTGTTTATTTTAAAACACATTTCGGCCATGAACTGAATATTGGTTTTCTGCACCGTAG
The DNA here is from genome assembly GCF_023898315.1 of Schistocerca nitens. Lineage (NCBI taxonomy): Eukaryota > Metazoa > Arthropoda > Insecta > Orthoptera > Acrididae > Schistocerca > Schistocerca nitens. The sequence continues at coordinate 205,888,663 of NC_064624.1, forward strand.
TAAATCTGAAAGGGAGATTATTGCGGGTGAGTTCAACATTGGAATAAATGTTTTTGCTACAGCAGTTTTTATAATTTTAGTTGCCTATCTGGAATCAACCTTGTGTAAAGGTAATGTGTTGTGTTATTCATTGAAAAGAGATTTCTGTGGGTTCGTATGTATTCATTATGTAATGTTAGCGTTATTGGGTCAGAAATTATTAATTATTTTCGTAACATATTTTGCTGGTGGAAGTATTACCATCTTATATGATGTAATGATTGGCGTTCCTGCTTGTGGAATTCACATGAGGAATGTAGACAGTGATCCGCTTAAATCATTGTGTGATGGTAATGCTATTTTCTTGGAAATGAGTAGTTCCAGTTTTCATCCGACGGGAAAAGTCTGGGAGCACACTTTGAATAACCTTTTAGGCTACTTGAATAGGTTGTGGGACTAAGTTTTACATTGAGCGATTCACGCTCAATCCTTGCTTGTTGACTTCAACTTGTAGTGACAAACTAACTTGTAGTTATAGGTAGGTTGGGTAAAGAGACTATTTTGTTGCAAGTTGCCAATGCAAACGAGTGTGGTAACAAAATTGACTTATTAGTGAAGCCTGCTGCAATAGAACCTCATTAATCAACAGATGCTCAGATGACCTTAGTCATTGTAAGCTCCTTGCCTTTTAACTGATAGTATTTGCAACTGTTATGTAAACAAAATGTTTACCTTTTTGTGCATGGTTTCCTGCATGTACTAAGATGGAGTATCTTTGTTTATAGATGACAAAACAGTGACAATACTAGTTCATCAACAGACTAGAAAGAATAGGTGCTGCACATGCCATTATACAGTAAAATTATGTAATGTCACAATGATACTGCTCTCCAAATCCATTTGCTAACCAAATGCTAAACAAAATTCTGAGTAATGTTACAATGCAGGTGTGGACTCAGAATGAAATACATTGAATGTGTGAAGTTGTTAATATCTTTCTCTTAAAATATTGCTAATTTTTTGATCATGAATTATTCATAAATTTTCATCAGACTTTTGCTATTGTAATTATTACCAGTTCTGTAGTTTCCTCCACTGCTATACAAGAATAGGCTACCTGGTTCCTCCTCTTGCACCCATGTTTCCTATAACAACAAATTCCTTCCTCAATTTTTTCTGCTACTTCTTGGAGAGATGTCCAGGAAGTGTCTTTCTACTAGTCTTTGCCTTTCTGGGTGCATACACTCAAATAATCGCATATTCCTGGAACATATTTAGTGATCAGTTCCCATTTTTTAATTCTTTGATATTTTCTTTCTCTATCTTTGGTATAATTAATACTTTCATATACATTGCATGGTAACCTAATATATTGTGCTAATTTAGAATGTAATAAATATTTAATTTGAGGTGACAGAAGTGAAAATGTCCCTTGTGGAAGTTTTCTGAACAGTTGGTTTTAAAAGTACAGCTGACTGGCAATATTAACACTGTGCCATGACTCAATGTGCCAGCTTGTGTATAATAAAATGTTGGTAATGAACTGTTGGCTGATGTTTGGGGATATAATTTGTTGTTGTTAGTGAATGAATGTGCATTTCATAGTAGGTAGGAGATTTCCATTGTTTGTGTTGTACACACGTAATCACTTTTCACTAAACACCTGTTGCAGGACATTTTTAGTTCATCCACCCTGTAGTAATTAGGTGCAACTGTGACCTTAGAAGTTTTGCCCACCACCTGTTGTACTCTTCACCTGTTACATTATACACAATTGAATACATCCTGTCTGGATACCTTACCAATATAATTAGAAGTAAAGATACAGTTTAGATCTGTGAAAGGTGTAATACATGAGTTGTAATGACTGTTTTTGTGACCGTAACAACATAACTTGCAGCAATGATGATGCATTGCGTTAACTGTTTATTTACTGGCAACCAGTATTTGTCCTGACGGAATTGCGTAAACATTGCCAGACCGAGACTCGAACTCGGGACCTTTCGCGGGCAAGTGCTCTACCAAGTGAGCTACCCAAGCACGACTCACGCCCCGTCCTCACAGCTTTACTTTTGCCAGTATCTCGTCTCCTACCTTCCAAACTTACTACCAGTTGGTGGAGCACTTGCCTGCGAAAGGCAAAGGCCCCGAGTTCGAGACTCGGTCCGGCACACAGTTTTAATCTGCCAGGAAGTTTCATATCAGCGCACACTCCGCTGCAGAGTGAAAATCTCATTCTGGAGTGAAATATTAGGTATAGGTAGTAGTATGTGTTTAATGTTATGGTTGTAGCTTTATTCACAGTAGAAATGTTGCAGGGAGACTTGCTGAGGGTGTGACGTTCCAGAGGGTTTTGGATACTGTGAGAGATTCCATACATTGTGAGGAGGTTGAGAGACTGCACCTCCTTACTCGGAAGGATCTTCACAATATCAAAAGGGAATTTGTAACAGATCCTCACCAGTACCATTCCAGTGATGAAATTAGTGTATTTTTTTTAGAAAGAATGAAAGACTGTGTTCTGATGCACAAACAAGCTGGTCAAAACATGGGAAATTTATCAAGTGAAGACACAATGATAGTGTTAATGACACCATTATAAAGTTGAATTGCTTAGAAAATTCGGTTCCAATATTGTTTGTGTAGACTCGGAACATTGCACAAACGTGTACAAATTATTAGTGACCACATTCATGGTTATAGATGAATTTGGGAGTGGTATTCCAGTAGCATTTTGCATTTCTAATAAAGAGAATACAGCCATAATGACACAGTTCTTTACTTGTGTCAGGGAGAAAGTAGGAGTGATGAGCCATTATTTCGGACGACACAAATGTTTTTCGATGTGCTTGTGCAGGTGTAATGGGTCTGGCAGAACATAATTTGCTATGTACGTGGCATATTGATCGCAGCTGGAGAAGCAACTTGAGGAAAGTGCTTGGTGACCCAAACAAGCAAACGCAGGTTTACAAAGCTTTGCGTATGCTGTTGGAAGAAGCAGATATAGAAAAGTTCAGTGAGTTGCTAGAGTTGTTTGAGAGGAAGCTTCAGAAGGATGAAGACACAAGAGAATTTGGAATGTATTTCACAAATCATTACAGATTCAGGCCCCAACATTGGGCATATTGTTATTGCCGTAATTTAAACATAAACACAAACATGCATCTGGAAGCCATGCATAGAGTATTAAAGTACTGCAACCTTGATGGCAAGACCAATAATAGACTGGACAAGTTGCTGCTGGTACTAATGAAATTAGTAAGAGACAAATGTTTTGAAAGAATTATTAAGCTTTACAAGGGTGGACATACTCATCGAATAGAGCAAATTCAAGAACGGCATAGAGAATCCAAAAAGATTGACAGAGGCCAAATCACGGCCAATAGTGATGGCAAACAATTTTACGTGAAATCTCAACCGACAAGTGGCATCACATACACTGTTACTTTAAAAGCACTAGAATGTAACCTCAGTTGCAGACTTTTGTGTTGCACTTGTAATATTTGCATTCACAGTTTCTCCTGCTGTTGTCCAGACAATTTAATAAATCTGGACATTTGTAAACACATTCATGCTGTATCAATGACATATGACTTACATTTCAGTAAAACAGTCAAAGATAAAGAAACCACTTCTATAGAACAGGCATCCCATTTCAGTAAAACAGTCAAAGATAAAGAAACCACTTCTATAGGACAGGCATATGCTATTTTGCCCTCAAATAAAAAACAAAATGATGAGGCAACTGCTTCACGGAAAACACAGTTGAAAGCTAAATTAAAAGTCCTGCTAAACCATGTCGATTCATTAGATACTGAAACGGAAGAGTCAGTGGAAAAAGCAGTTGACCATTTGCTGTCACTTGTTAATTCTCGCTCCAAGAAAGAAGGTCCACACTGTGCCAGCAATGAGAAGGTGCAAGTGCAACGAACATCTAATAAACAGAACTTTAGTCCAAAAAGTGTGTTTGGTAAACCAACCCTGGCTGAAAAGTCGAATGTTGCAAGTGCTTTGGTGCAACCTGACGGTAAAGTGTTGAGTGTACATGTTGGCTTTGATCACACATACTCTAAAAATTAAATTTTTACAGTTGTGTGTGCATGTTTGTGTATCATGGTTTATAGGCCTACTGGGGAAACTCGCTCATGTAAAACAGTTAGTAATGCATCATACTCGGTACTTCAAGGTGATGTGGAAATCCGAGTGTTCTTAATAAAGAAAATGTCACTGTTTGTGTGCTTCTTTTGACTCATCTATCCTATATAGTTAACGAAATGTAACTGAAATATCTACTAAACTATAACATTAATTGGACTATGTACATAGCCATATCAAATGATTTTGCTATTTTTCACAGGTAAAGTATGAGTATTCACCAGAATCCTCCAGTACAAATGCTTTCCAGTTGAGAACTGAGTGAAGTCAGAAAGCAAAATTTGCTTGGACAAACTGAAAATTGTTTATTCAGTTCCAGTTATTATTTTTTGTATTAAAACAGTCCCCGAGAATTTATTTTGCTGAATTTATTGGTCTAATTTTCTATGTTTAACATGTCATTTACAACATGCTTGGTGATGGATGTTTTGTCACCAGACGTATGGCATCAGGTGTGTGGCTTCCAGCGATAAAACTGCAGTTGATGCGTTAACAGCTTTTTGGGGCCTTGAGAATGAAGTATATGCATCTAGAAGTCTTATTTAAAAAGTGCATCCGAAATTCTAAAGTCTGTCTGAGGAATTTTCATTTAGTGGAATGTTTTTACCCAATAATTCAGTTAATGTCTGCTAATTACTTAACATGGTAAGTGCTGAGAGGCCAACACCAGCCCCAGCAGAGCCATCTGCCATGGCTGCTGGCAACTTTGTGACAGTTAAGGGATAATATACAAAAGTGGGCCGTGCAAGAGGTTCATTCTGGTTTTCTTTGGTTAAAGCAATTAAAATCAAACTTGTGAAGCATGTTAAAAATCACATACTCCTCACCATAATTTAAATGTTTACATTGAAATGGTTCTGACATGTGCATAATATATGGAAATGTTATATTTTCCTGAAACCTTAAGAACCAAACCTGTCAGTTGGATTAACATTTCAGTAAACTCATCACAATAGCACTAAGTTATGCATCAGTTAGTTGTAGTTACAGGATAAGTAAACATGTACAGAAAAATTTTCGTGTAAATTTTATTATAAAGCTTGCCAAAGTTATAAAAAAGATGGACAACAAGATAAACTAAACGTGAAGAGGAGTGCATGGCAAATTACTGTGGGTCAAGTGGTGGTATGGAAGTTGCTGGTGTAAGAAGTATTTATCAACGCTCAGTAAAATGGTACAATGTTAGATACATAAATTATCTTGGAGATGGTGACTCAAAGGCTTTCAAAGAAATTGAGGAACTGAGACCCTATGGTAACGACGTGAAAATTTCCAGACTGGAGTGTGTTGGCCATGTTCAGAAAAGGATGGGATCATGACTTCGACGGCTCAAGGCTAGCAGGAAAGGCAAGAAATTGAGTGATGGAAAAACTTTAGATGGGAAAAATAGACTGACAGATGCTACAATAGATCATATTCAGAAGTGCTGTGGTCTAGCAATAAGACAGAATACAGCAGATGCAGAATTAATGAGAAGAGCGCTCTGGGCTCTGTTTTCATACAGCTTCAAACAATGAGAATCCCCAACATGGGCTATGTCCAAAAGAAGACGATAGTTGGTGCAAGTACAACAGAGGCAAGGTAACTAAGAAACAATACAATCACCCTCATCACCTGCCACCTGCCATAATGGATGAAATAAAACCAATATTCCGAGACCTCGCAGATATTAGTCTACTAAAGAAATGTCTTCATGGCCGGACTCAAAATCCAAATGAGTGTGTCAACCATGTGATATGGAATAGACTACCTAAAACTGTGTTTGTGGGTATAAACACACTTCACTTTGGTGTTTATGATGCTGTTTCATCATTCAATCAGGGCAATATAACAAAGTGCAAAGTTTGCAGAAGTTGGGGCTCTGTGTAGGACTATGAACTGCCGCAGCTATGCTTTGTTTGGACAAGGAATGGCTCAAGTCTTCAGATAATGCCATAAAAGTATATTCAAAGATGGCTAGACAGCATAGCAGAGCCATCAAGAGGAAGCTGTTGGACGGTTCTGATGATACAAGCTATGGAGCAGGCTTGTACTGAAGTAAAAACTTTGAAGCTAATTTCCCGTAACTTTAGTTTTTTTGTGTACAAGGTACATTTTCTCAGGGCCTATTTATAGTAGAAAGATAAATTTTCTGTAGTTGTTCCTTAAGACCTTCTAATATATCTGAATTAAAAGATATGTGGAATTATTTTGTATTAATGGGTGTAAATTTTAAAATACTTGTTAAAATGTATAACTTTTTTAACATTTACAAAAAATAAAATAATTGAAAAACTATACATTATTTTTTCAAAATTAATAATTCAGCATAAAAGCAGAACATATCTCCGCGTTCTGTGAAAAAATCAAGTGTCGTCCAAATAACAAATGAGAAAATGTTCCTAACTTTTAGCTCAATTTAACATTGTAAGCATAGGGCGTTCCGTATACCCTTAAGGGCAAAACAACTTTAATTTAAAACCGGCTAAATGCCAATAACTTAAAACCCAAAACTGGAATTTGAATTTAAAAGGCAGAAGGCCTTCTCTTACAGCATTTCTTAACATCAGGCTGAAGGCCCAAACAATGTCACGCCTTAAGGGCAAACAACTTTAACTTAAAATGGGCCAGAAGCCATACAGAAACAAACAACAAGGACAAATAAGAAAACACAGAACATCAAACTGCACTCAGACGTTTCCAAGGGCTGGCATGGAATTCAAACACTAACACTCGCTTAGGTCAGGCAGGCAGTCGGCCCAACAACTCTCAAACTGACGGCAACCCAACCGACAGACAGTCAATGGACCAAGTGTTAGGATAACTTACACTCCACCCAACCAGCACACAACAGTGAGTTCAATGGAACAACGCAAAAGGTATCGGCACCCACAATGAATTAAACATGCAGCTGTCAAACTACATGCCATGCTGGACAGCCACGACACGACGAGCAAAATGTACTGCCGGAATTTTCATCAACGGCCAGGGCAGGTAACCGGAACGTTAACGGCCACAATGCAGAAGATTCCGCTGGTGCACTTCGATTCTAAATAATCGAGTTAAGTTAAACTCCACAGTAGGATGGCTAGAATGTCGCCAGCTTGAAAACACATGCTGTTGCTTGTGGGAATGTCCCAACAACTCACAACGAAATTTGAGCATCACAGTGTGAACAGTTGGGGCTGGCGGCCGAACCACGCACCACGGAGACTTCCTCGATGCTCCACGCCAACCGACCGACTCCCGCACGTGGCCCAGTCGGAAACTGTAAGCGCGGGGCCAAAGATATTACGAGGGTGCGAATATCATTACACGCTGCTGCTGCCACTTTGCGGAGAGAGGGGATAACACCACAATCACAATAACGGCGGGAGACTGATCACAGAATAGCGAAAGAGGTTTAACGCAAAGCATAACACGAGCCAGAAACGGCTCAGTCTCTTACATAAACAGTTCACTTGTATTGGTATCTGAAGAAATAAAAACCAATGTCCTTTCTCATACCTTTCAGCTACATCGTTTCTACAGCTTGCCATTGGCCACTGTGTATACCGTATTCTAATTTGCAGTTAAACATTATACCTATCTGAGAAAATAGATACTTTGATTTGTTACCACAGCTGTTTGAAGTTTACTTCAAAGCCTGTGGCTTTTCCGTACCATTTATGTTTTTAAAACTCTGCATACAGGGCTTTGGATTTGTTGGCAATATGTGGTACAATAGGTGCTAATATGTCTAATGTTGTGGTTAGGTTTGGTCATGATTATTTAATCTTTTATTGTAAGTAATATTTATTTGAACTTAAAAATAACTCGCACTACAACCCACATCGGTAAGTACCACTGGTCCGACAGCTCTTCTAATTTAAATATTCGAACCTCACGCGCTCCATTGCTATTGAAGTGTTGCACGGTGAAGCTGTGTTACTTACATTCTATTGCAGTCAGATTTCTGTGGTACCTAGCAAAGAGCTTACAGATTTTTGGAAACACTACAGTAATGTCTGTTGGGAATTAAATATAATTGGTCCCCTACAATTTCAGTTTAGTATATGGCATTACTTTTCCCTTCCATAGTGTTAAGAGCATACCTGGAATATTACCACTCAGATTGTCATGGATTTGCTTCTGTCCCTTGAAACTGAGATTTTAGCATCTTATGAATCTTTAAATCACATAAAAAACCTACTGAGAAACAATTACTGGCAACTTAAAACCATGTTATAGTATTAAATGCTTTTTTATTTTTGGAGATTGTAATATTACAAATTTGTGTTCCAGAGGTTGGAGAACCTTCGAATGTCACCAATGACACCAGTCCTGCAAAGAACTTGGACCCAATAGAAGATGAAGTCACCACCCTGAAGAACAGCAGCTTCAGGCTGGAATTTAAGCTTTAAAGAGAAAACTCGACCTCTCGCAGACAAAGGAGAGAAGAGCGTGTTTAGAAAAAGACAACCTCCTTGCCAGTGTGCACGGTTTATCGCTGCAGATCAGTTTGCAGTATGAACAAAAGGGACACGTAAAGGTAGAAAATGGTCACTGGAAACACTGCGAAAGGGCTAAAAATTAGACTAGCTTGTCGTGGTATGGGGTACAAAGTCCTGCTGGAAAATAAATTGCCATTTCCTTCAGACGGAACCCCGATATGTTCGCTACAGAACATTGAATTTAGACATAGTGTGCTGATGGAGCTCGTGAGTTATCTGAAAGTCGAGCTTTAGCTCACGTTACCAGAGGAAAAACATGCTGTTCTCATGATGGATGAGGTTAGTATCACTCCATCATTGGAATGTGATTGAAGCATTGACTGCACCATTGTTAATGATACCATACCTCCATCAAATCTTGCCCTTGCAAGTTTCTCATGCATTAGTTGTTTTGCTGGGTGGTGATACCTCAAGATGGAAACAAACAAAAGGTTATCATTACACAGGGCCATTTTTCTCCAGTTCTCATTCCAAAGACGTCATTATAAGCGTTATTAGGGAATATGAGGAACTCAATCTGAATGTCCACAGTGTTCTGTCAGATATATGCTGCTATTTTTGTTTATCTCCATAATCTAGCAATTTATGTACAAATCCATGAATATGTGAATGGAAATGCAGTCAACAGGGGTAACTTTTCAGCACTTTAGACCATTTTTTGAAAATTCTGCCCACAAAATATGTTACTTGTTGCAACACGTGTTGTAGTTAAAGTTACTGAGTGCTTTTGATAGTGAAAATATAAACATACTGACCTTTTGCTATAATATTTTAATATTTATACTGATAAAGTTACACTGCCATTCTGGCTAAGTTTAGTTCAGTTGCGGACAACACATTATTTTACTTACATAAAATGCTCTGGGTAATTTTAAGCCATTCCCAAAGTAAATCAGTGGTTAATAAGAAGCCTAAATAAATTGTTCTCGTCCAGTAATGCAGGTTTACTTTGAAATTTAAAGATATTTATATAGACCTGTTATTAACTGCTATTAAGCTAAGGGGGTATAAATGTAAAATAACACATTCCTGCAGGATGTTTTTAATGACACATGTTACAAATAATAGTGCACACATTGTCTTCAAAGTAGAACAACACTTTCACTAATACCATGTAGTAAATACATTCCATCAAACATTTTCAGATATAGAGTGTAGATGTTCAGTGCTATTATGGACCATGCCCCTTTCTGTTAACAGGTATTGGGCGAGATTCAGATTTTCTACTAATACACTGTACAAACTCCATCCTAGCTTTCAAGCCAAAACCTATTTCTTTTTTCCTTTCTTGGTCCTGCAACTTATTTTAAATGAGATATACTTGCATAAAATATCTGCTGCAGTCACATTTCCAGCGTATGATTTACCTTCATACAGTCGAATGACAAATCATTTATTTGGAAGCTATATTCAAAGATAAATGTAAATTTAACGAACAAATCTATTAGCAAGCCTAGTACAATGCTCCCTTATTGGTAGTGACAGAAATGATGTTTATAAGTTCCCTGTGGGACTCCTGTTTACACCTAATTCGGCTAATTTCATGCTACCATCAGGAGCATCTCCAGGCTAATTATTTTAATTTCAATGTCTGAAGACTGGAGCTTGAGTTTTTATACATTTTCTTGGTTTTGGGTTTATCTTGGTCCCAATGGGAAAGATGGCAGGAACTCGACTTAACCATTCAGTTAATTTTATTCATTTCTGCCCTTTTGTCTTCTTTTGCATTTCTGTTACTTGCTTTCCAATCCATTTGAACAGCAAAGAAAAGTCAGAAGAGGTAATAGGATGGTTTAATAGTAATTTAATTACAAAATAGAAGTCTTAGAGACAAAACTGCCTCTGCTAGCAGATAAAACAGAAAGTAGTGAGTGGGACCGTACAAAGTTATAATGACTCGTAACAAATTTGACCAGACTGACTGTAGAGTATGGTTTAAACGTATATTTAGGATGCTCACAAAAATAAATTGTACTTTCTTCAACACAATAAAAAAGTACTTTTATGCACGATGCAAGTACAACCTAACATTCAGTAAACATTAACGTTACTGGGAGACTATTATTTCTTGTGCAACGTTGCCGAAGATCTGTAGTATACTAATAAAGAGTAGACTTGTTACTGTTTCCTACAGCCTACTTTTGATGATACGACTAGTTTTATTTGAACAAATTTCAAAAATATTGTATTCTCTGGTACTTTCGTAATCATTCTCCTAATGCCATGAAGAATTTTCGTACTACAGAGTAGCAGCAACAAGAAGTGAGTTGATATAGAACTTTAAATTAGCGATTGATTTTACCCTGCACTTGCGACCTAATATTGGTTCCCTTTTGTCCTGACTATTGGGTAGGACCAATTTAACGCTAATTACGAAAACAGGTGTTGAAACTCGATACCGTATCACGAACTGCGAAATCTGCTTTCGCTATTAATAAAGAATAGCAAGTAAAAACTTTTATGGTCCCAACAACAAATGCTTTTCTACTCATTTAGCTTTAATTTGTTGAGATTTTTTGTAGAAAAATATCTGACATGTTCCGTTTGAAGCCACTGATCAGTTTTAGCACTGCATTAGAGCTAAGAGTACTTCTTTAATAAACACAGGCCACGGCTAAATACTCTGCAGTAGTCAATGTAGCAGCAGGCGGCCATACTTTCCCTATACAGAGATTCATGCTCTGCAGCTCGCGCCTACCATCTGTCGGTGGCAGTCCGTACTACTCGAGTCCGGCTACTCTCCACTGCGCCCAGCTGCTGCTCTCTCGCGTCACTCTTGTACACTACGTGCAGCCGGATGGGTTCGAATCTCCACCATACACCTCCTGCCGTCTTCTGCTTGCTGGGATTTCCAAAGTATCCATTTTGTTTCCCATTTTTCATTAGAGTTGTCCATTTTCTCTTTACTTTACTATATGATACACTTATTTCAATTCGTTTAAATTTCACAACTCATACACGTATCTTTAGGATAGTTGCCAAAAGTACTCTGTGAAAAATTTGTCACACTTTACAATTGTCTTTGTTTTTAATTCTGTTTTCTTTAAAGGATTTCGATTCTGTATAATATTGACCTGCATCCACAATTACATCTCTTTTCATGCATTGTTGTAAAGATGTTATGTTGTAACGTTAATAAATAAATAAATTACATAAAAAAGCACGACCTTCTGGCGCATAATTTTTGAAAGTCGGGATGGCATTCGCGCTAAACTGAAAAAAAAAAGAAAGAAAGAGATGCTGAGTGCAACGGACAGTCTGACGCCGTCCCAGATGGCACCAAAGCAGATATTCTTGGCATCTAAGCATCACTTTTCGTCATAATTCGAGAGTTCCAGTGGGTAAGACGAAACGTGGGAAGAATTTTTACGTGGAGCACCCTGCTTTCGTTGACGTCACTGCGCTGTTTACATCTAGTCCACATAAATCTGGAGTACAGTCGAAGTAAGACCCTAAAACATCAAGTTGTACCTAACGTCACCCCGAGCGGTGCATTTGATGTACTGGACCTCCTTCAGCCTAACCTTAAAATTAAACTGGGAGGCTCCGGTACTATCACCAGAGCCGTGCAAAAATTAGTCAATCTACTACACTGGAGCCCGGAACTTTCTAAAGTGGAAAGTTACCATATCTATAGCACACCTTACCAAGAAACTTTGTGGGTATGAGGTATATTGTTCACAGATAATAAAAATACGTGGGCGCTTATTGCTACTTTGTTAGCAAACTACGAATAAGCAAGTGATATCCCTGCAAAAATGAATGTTAATTCGAACGTTTTCGCGTTGAACTTGTCAATGCGAAGTGAAATATGCAGCGCTTCAATACTGCAGAGTTGTTCGGCGTTGCCAACAGATGGCAGCTGAAGACGCTGCCTCAGATAATACGGCGATCCTTTCAGCCCCGTCTCATATCGCCGTCTACGGTTCGTGATTGGCCGAAAACGAGTTGCATTGGTGGCGTACGGTTTTAGGTTCGTTAAAGCTGTCGCCGGCGGTTCCACGCTCATGCGCAGAGCTGAGGTGAGGTGAAATTTACGGAATAATATTCTTTGGCAAATTACGGACTGGCAGCACACGGATTTTTTAACATTGTAGCTCCTCACATGGCTTTATATTGATACCTATAGAGGGGGATTCAATATACATTCACGTTCTGGGAGGCAAATACACTACTGGCCATTAAAATTAGTACACCAAGAAGAAATGCAGATGATGAACGAGTATTCATTGAACAAATATATTATACTAGAACTGACATGTGATTACATTTTGAAGCAATTTGTGTGCATACATTCTGAGAAATCAGTACCCAGAACAACCACCTCTGGCCGTAATAATGCCTGACCATTGAGTCAAACAGAGCTCGGATGCTGTGTACAGGTACAGCTGCCCATGTAGCTTCAACACGATACCACAGTTCATCGAGAGTAGTGACTGGCGTATTGTGATGAGCCAGTTGCTCGGCCACCATTGACCAGACGTTTTCAATTGGTCAGACATCTGCAGAATGTGCTGGCCAGGGCAGCAGTCAAACATTTTCTGTATACAGAAAGGCCCGTAGCAACTCCCTTTCTAACTGGAAAAACAGGTTGCCCAGAACTGCAATACTAAATGCTATACTATACAGAGTGCTCATTGACACTTGAAGTGTTTGTTTCCATTTAGTGAAGTAAACAAATCATATGAGGAATGAGTCCATTTTGTAAATATTTCTATTCTTCATATACAAGATATGCTTGTAAGAGTTACTGTTAAGTCAATTATAAGTTCATCAGGCAAATTTAGGAATACTAAAATTTCAAATGGGGGATAGATACCTACACATAGTGTTAATATGCATATCTTAGAATTAAAGTATGGAGTAGTCTACATTCTAATGCAATGAGTTTGTTGAGGTGATGAATCCATAAACAATAAACACATTCCAAGTACAGGGAACCTTGGCTAAATAGTGTTATACTGCTGAAGGCTAAACAGAATACATAAAAAAGTACATGAAACCTTTCACTCCATTTGCATAACTTTCTGGATTAAAATTATCTTTCTCAGATGAATAATATTGAATTCAATTTGTGTTAATCACCAAAATTTTAATAAATTCAGGGATAAGCATTATAGCGCTTGGATCAGTCATAATTCCTTCCAATTGACAAAATGGTAGCATGTTCTAATAATAGTACTTCTGTGGGTTAGTACACACAGTAACAGAACACTGCTGTTGTAAATGAGAGCAGTAACAGTTGCACCAGATCTACATCCACAAAGGTGCTATCCAGCATAAATATTTTGTGATATGTACCTAAGACAAAGAGTTACAAAAAAGGACTCTGGGTTAAGTAGGTATAATCTTGTGTAGGAAGGACCTCATGTCAGGACACGATACAAGAAAACATAAAAAAGGTATTTACTTTCACAGTTACTTTTTATTTTCCATGTACCATTAAGATTAATCAAATATGTGTAATAAAATATCAGATCACAATACCATTACTTCAGACAAACAAAAATTTATGAATAAACACAAGTGGTAGAACAGCCTGGCAAGATATTTTAAGAGCAGTAACTGAAATTTATAGAGGTAGTGAATAAGGACCATGGATTGTGAACTTCTCAGTACTGTACTGCATAGTCCAAAACAAAAGAACTGTGATTGTACAATTGAGAGATAGCAGAATCCAAAAACTGAATCTCACTATTCTGCAAGTGGCACCAGTTGCACACCTATTGCAGTAAACTATACATTAAATCATGATCTCAGTTTCAGGTATCACTATGAGTGATTGACACTTACAATGAAAATCAAATTATGTGCATTTTGTGTACTTAGGTAGACCTTACAAAAATTGTTTGTGTAAACATTTTGAAATCCCACTTGTGAAATGTGCACAAACTATTTTAGAGTCATTGAAGAATCTAGAACATGGAAAAAGGAAACTGAGCAGGCGAGAGAGAGAGAGAGAGAGAGAGAGAGAGAGAGTGGAGGATGCTGGGACATAGTAGAGACAGGATAGTGAGCTGCTAGTTGCAGCACCTGCAGGCTATGCTGGGGCTGTGGGGGAAGTGGAGTAAAGTAGAGAAGGGAAAAACATATTGTCAGTGTGCCGGTGGGGTAGAAGGTTGTGTAGGGCCGGAGAATCTCAGTGGGAGCAGGGAAGGTTAAGATGAGGGTGGTGGTGTGGGTGGAAAGAATCCAGTCAGTGAAGAAGTCACTGAATTCGAGCATATCGTGTCGGGTGGCGTGCTCGGCAAATGGGTGATCCGGCTGTCTCTCGGCCAGTTTGGCATTGGCCATTCATTTGGAGACACAACTTGGCAGTGGACATGACCGTGTAGTGTGACAGAAAGTGACTGCAGATAACTGGGTAGATCACATGACTGCTTTCACATTTGCCCCTGCCTTCCATGGGATGGGAGATGTCAGGGACAGGACTGGAGTGTGTTGTGATGTGGGTGAGGTTTTGCATCTGTTACAGGATAAGCCCCATGGGACAATTATGTAGTCACTTCTGTGACCTCTTCAGTAGCACACCATTCTGAAGTCATAAAGTGGAAAATCTTAATCAGTTCACGATGGTGCTTGCTCGAAAATGTACAGACCGCCACAATTTTGGTTTCAGTTTTTCATATGTTGTCTTCAAGGTCCAATTGTTGGATGATGACCAATTTCTTAACGTCATATGAAAAAAATAAACTACTCAGTATAGACTATAATTATTAACAATAATTTGGTCTGTAAAAAGTGTAGTGATCTACAGTTTGGAATAGTATGTGGCATCATTTTATGCATCTGCGTTGGCACTAATCCATTTACGGGTACGAGCGCAATACTGAACATCGTGGAAGATTACACAATTTTCATAACTAATCAGTTAATGAAGTAAGCCACCGTATGCATAAAAATTGGAGTAACAGAAGTACAGCACTCGTAGATGAAATCTAATAAGCACAGAGTCAAAATTTGCAATGTAAAATGTGTCTACTTCTGAACTTTAATGATGATTATCTTGTAAGTTAATTTTTTCCACAATATTTTAAGTATGTTAAAGAAAAGTAGGAATGCTACCAAATCAATTTATTAGCTCAATTAGCTCGAAATATTTTCACTGCTATTTACTTTAGTAAAATTTTTAATCAGACATAAACTTTAATTAACACAATTTTAAACAAAATTAATTGTATTTTTGCTGTCAGATGCTGAGACTACAACTGTAACAATGAAACCTGAACTAAATAACAAATGGGCTGATTTATGCCTACATCGCATACAAATATTACTGAAAATCAGAACCAAAAGACACCCAGAGACAGAAAGGAGAGAAAAAATTACTGGTAGTAGTTGGGGTGTAATTAGAGCAAGTGGTGGGTGCCACAGTGTGCCAGGACCGTCCCCTATGATATGTACAGTTGTAGCTTATCTTCACTGGGCCGGTGTTTATTAACACATAATGTAGTCTTCTTGTTTACACCTAACGGAATACTAAGAATACCAATTTTATTTTTTAATGACCTGACATTTATATGTGAGATTAATTGTGAGTCATCGCCACAAAGGGGTGAAGCTGGATTCTCAGACAGCAGCACTTCATTGTCTCCACGTTGTACACAGTCATCTGTTATAAGGACATTGCATACAAACAGCAGCAGCTAGCTCCTGGATTGCATTGAATCCAGATGCTCCCAGCAAAGTAATTTGCTCAGAACCACCCATATAAAGGTCACTGTTTCCTTCTTGTTCTGGCAGACTCTCATACAATGACTTCTTTGTTTTCATCCAAATTCTGCGTATTTATTTTTTGCAATGTCCTACTAATATAATTGAACATTTGTAAAACTGTCCTATGAAAGGACTTTAATTGTTTCCTTTTTCATGGATTTCTCTATGAATTTGTAGCAGTAACAATAAAAATGAAAATATGACCAAAGAAAGTAATATTTAAATTTTTGGTCATTGCATGGAAGATAAACAAACAGTGATATACTGAAGTCATGTACCAGTTAGACCTCCTCAACTATTTATCATGAAATAAACTAGATTACGTACAATGTATGTGGTTAAATGATAGTATGACATTCTTTTTTTTATTTGTTTATTTATTTATTTATTTATTTATTTTTTGAATACGTACAATGTATGTCGTGCACTCACAAGATAGTTGTTTGTTAACCCGTATGTGCTTTCTGAATTTACCTTACACTTGATTTTTATAACAAAAAGTGTACTAAATATGGCATGAACATAGACATCATGCTGCTCTACAGATCAATATGTTACATCTAGCTCAAACTATCTTGGCAGGCACATTGCCCCAGATGTGTCTTCCTTTTTGTTATTAGGGTGTGACCATCTTAGTATGCAGTAATCTGCTGAGCAGTGTGCATAGTACACTATCAGCAGTTGCATTAATTGTTAATGCAGTGATTTTTCTTATTAGCCACTTCAGTCAGTTATATTATTAGTTATACTGGGATGAGATGTCCTTGAGATCTTTTGCAGACTCACTAACTGTAGCTTAGGAGTTCTGCTTTTGAGCAGGCCTCATTCATTGAACTGAATCTCCCCTGCCAGATAGTGTTCACACGCAATGAAACCCCCACCACTTCCACTATACCGACCCGTACAATACTATCTGCACATGTATAGGACAATACTTTACTCTTAACACACTGCTTTCACACTTCAGCTTGGCCACAAGTGACTCAACTGTCACCTAGCCACCCTAACCCAAACATCTGTTTACACTAGAGATCAGTCATCACAACAAAACTTGTATTCAGTCTTGTTAACGCCAGTGTTCATTTAGGGTGATAAAGTAGGTCTTTACACAACCTGAAAATTAATTTGCATAAGAATAAAGCGTCTAAAATGTAGGGTTACAGAAGAATGGTGAAGATTGTGTGGGTATACCGGATAACTAAGTAGATGGCACTGAATAAATCTGGTAAGAAGAGAAATGAATGGCACAACCAAAAAATGGGACTGACTGTTAGGACACATCCCGAGGCATCAAGGAATCGTCAAGTCAATCTGGTACTGGAAACTTATAACCTATAGACGTACTGTAACTGAAGAAACAAATACGACATAACTGACATTGCTTTTGCATAAATGCAAAAATGTGCAGAGGCACAGGTCATTGTTGTGTGGAGAGCAGTTCTTGTACCAAGACTTCAGCTGATGGAAATTGGAATAATCTCTTCAGTGACAAACTGTTGCTCACTAGAAAGTGGTGCATCAACGTGGAGATCTGAATTGACAGTTATTCACAATGCAAGACACTCCACCAATTGTTGATTCTCTGCAAGCCTTCCTGCACTTTGCTGCAATCTTCCAGATTCTCAGCCTCCATACAGACAAATAGCCTCGCATAACTATTGAAGCTCCAGTTATGCAGTATTTCATTCTTTTGCAATTTACAAGGAATTTCCATATTTTTTTTTTTACCTTGTTGACTTAAGCAGTATATTTTCCACCTTCGATTGGATTTGATGAAAATCCATAATTCTGGCTGAAACAGCTGTGTCACATATGGCAGCTGAAGAAAATCAGGAAAGGAAAGCAGATAAATGGAAATAAATAATAGCCACGAAATCAAACTCACAATACTTCAGATGCGACCAAAAGCTTTTTTATATATACATATAGTTTGGGAATAATTCTCAAACATAATGATGAACAGAAACTGTCATGACTTTCAATTAAGAAGAAAACTTCCACTGTGAAAACACTTTGGGTAGTGTAAGCCAATTTTTGCTCAAAAAATCTGTCAACTGAATATCAGTTTCAAGTTTATGCACTGAACAAATTTCCTCTCTGTTTATTTTCTTTACTTATCACTAATTCAGTTTGAGGCAATATTCAGTTGCCTGCTACTCAGCCACAGATCTGATGTGAAAAGCCTTGAGGAAGATTGTGTCCATCTCGATGGAGACCACATAGTAAGAGATAAGCTCTGTCTGTTGGTAGAATCCTGATAGTCTGTCCTTACTCCTGTGGTCAATGGTACATTAAACACTAATCTTCACACAATGGAAAATCCATTACGTAATAGTGACAATGTTATGAAAAGGGTAGTTGCTACTCACCACATAGCAGACATACTGAATATATGTTGTCTAATTGTGATGAATGCCTGTTTGGCTGAAAGCTTTGTTTGACAGTCTTTTTGTTGTGCCCAACTGTGAACCAGCATCTGCACTATATGATGAGTAGCACCTATCCTTTTTTATAATATTGTCAAACAAACTTTCTTTTTTATTGCTGTGATATGACAAAGCAATCCAGATACTGTCAGTGTGACTATTTTAAACCAGACAATTGCTTTTGTTGTGATTGTGTGCTTGATTTGTGATAGTATACCATACTGATACCTCTGATAAAAAACCATTAAAATAATGTTTTAAAGACATTAATGAGAAACATTCAGTGGTAGGTCACAGTTACTGGTACCACTACTTTTTCACAAATCAAGCACTGGTCATAACAGCTGCTACTTCTGCTTGTTCTATTTCTTCAAGATCATGTCATATCCAAAATGACAAACCAAACAAAATATGTAGAAGAACTTAGTGTTCATTTTCAGAGCCCATTATGCACTCTCACAGACTGATCAATCTGAAGTTACAAGCAGAGGAGGGGTGACGTGTGGGAAGAATCAAAGGAAAAGAACTAGAAGCTGTGTATCATTGGCTGAGTGTGTTACAACTGGGTTTTTATACCTTATTCTAAACATATACACACTGAATCTTTGCTGAGGTTTCTCGGACAGATGAATATTCAGTATCTCTTCATTCCATTCACATTGCTGGAAGTTATGCAGTCAGAAGACTGGTTCAGTAACATCTGACTGCAAACCCAGTACTTCATGGAATATTTCCTCACAACAAGAGAGAAATGTAGGTTCAAGTCACAGTCCGCCAGGAATTTTCATGTCACTAATAGGTATTACATGTGTACTGCTGATGTCTAACAGTTCACAGTAATCGAATAAATGTTGAGCAACTGAATAACTTATAACAAAACATTCAACATTCCATGCAGACCCAGTCACCAAATATTTTAATTTCATATTTTTTACAGCTTTACTTTTGAAGAAATGTAAGCAACTCAGTCAAAAAATATTATCCTTGGACCTATAATCATTAGTGGATGGACCAATAAACTATTCTCAAAAGTGTGTGCACTCCCCCACTTCCAAGACATACACACACAGGATGTAACATTATGCAATGATTCTGTAATTACTTTCCCTGGGTGGGGATGGGAGAAGGGATTGTTAACACACACTCATATAAAATGGGACAAAACAACATATGTAAAAGACATAACTCCTTTTGCAATAAACAAATTTATTTTACTGCAGTTGTTTTTAACATGTCATACTAAAACATCACATTCATTGCAACAGTAACTCCAACACAAGAGATACAAGTGTCATCCACTTCAATAAACATTACATGATAGTGGGTTTTCACAGGGGAATGTAAACTGTTTCATTTTCTTAAAGTGTATCTGTGATACTACTATTGACAGTGCCCTAACATTATTACATTAACAGACACATTAATTTGGCACAGATGGTAAAATATAAAATAGTGATCTTTGGTATACACCATGGCCTATCCTTAGTAACCATCCCAAAAAAATATAGGGTGGTGGCAGAAGAGGTCCAGTTGTACAATCCTGTAGTTCTGGTGTGGTACTGGATTTGTGATGTGTTTCTGAAAATAGATCAAAGGTATACTGAATGAATTATCAAATACTTTGTGATAGAACCTGGCAGTATAGAAAAGATCAATAGTAAGTAGAATATCGTCACTACAGGTCAAATAAGAAAAGTATTAAACACGTACTGATTAGTAACATGAATTCTGTGTGTAGAGTACACCACTCTGTCGCCAATGAGATACAAATCAACATCCAATGAAGTACTTATGAGTAAAATCTTCTACATCTGAACAAATATTAAGCTGTCAAATGCTGAAGCACATATCCAGCTAATCTGATCATATATTGCATCAAATTGTAAGTGAGAAGCTGGAGGTAGACAATAGTGTTTAACATCTGTCATTTTGTGGGTGCATCTTAAGACATTAAGCATTCTCACAGCACTTCAAAATATATACATTACTAATGTGGCATGACAAACAAACAATCACAACTTCAAGAGAATAGTGATTTCTTCCACTCACTGGCAATAATGACATCACTGCAAAACAACTATTCACCCAACTATTCACACACAAAATACTCAAAATGTAAAAAAAAAACTACAAAAATGAAAACTATTTCTGTTGTAAATTTCACAGGGCCTATACATCTCAAATGAAGACCTGAATACCAGTAACCCATACAGAACTCAAAATCTCAATACAATTTTCACTTGAGCTACACAACTCCAACAAAGCCCTCAATACCACAAACCAACCGCTCTAAAACATGGTGTTTCAAATTTCACTTCACCCACATAGTTCAGACAAAGCCCTAGATACATTCCTAAGTTATGTTGTGTCATCGGACAGTCTGACACCACCGCAGGACAAGATCAAGCCTGTTCTCGAGGTGCTACGCCCTCAGACCTGTAGGGAATTACGCAGGTTTATCAGAACAGTTAAGTATTACCGAAAACATCTGCCAGCCGCTTCTGCGGTGCAGGCTCCTCTCATAGATGCTCTCGCTGGCTCACAGACTTCTGGCACCCGCCAGGTACCGTGGACACCAGACATGGACAAGGCATTTAATGAACTCAAACAGCTGTTGGCCTCCGCTGTCACTATTGCTCACCCACGTGCGGACACCACAATGTTTATCACTACTGACGCTAGTGACAATGCTATTGGCGCAGTACTGAGTCAGACATACAACGATGCTATTACCCCCCTGCAGTTTTTCTCAAAAAAGCTAAACAACCCGCAGAAGAAATACTCAGCATTCGACAGAGAATTACTTGCAGTTTACGAGGCCGTAAGACACTTCAGAACTGATGTTGAGGGACGAGATTTCTATGTGCTCACTGATCACAAGCCGTTGGATCCTGCCATAAAAAATCCTGCGGCTGATCCGCCCCCACGGCGCTTTCGTCACATCGATTACATCTTGCAATTTACAAATGACATTCGCTATATCCGAGGAGCAGACAATGTGGTTGCTGATTTTCTCTCGCGTGTCGGTGCTATCACAACCTTAATTGACCTAATGGACCCACCTCGGTTGCAATCGGCAGCCCCCGATACCGTGCAGTTAATTTCAGACCACAGCTTCTCTCTCCAACTGGTACGCTCTACTTTCCCTGGCATATCTGACTTAGTGTGGTGTGATGAATGGACTGGTATGTTGCGGCCATTCATTCCTAAGCCCCTTCAATGCCAGGTCTTTGACAAACTACTCACATTAGCACACCCTGGTGTCAAAGCTTCCACCCGTCTGGTAGCTGAACGGTTTGTCTGGAGAGACATGCACCGCGAAAGTCAGTCTTGGGGAAGGGCATGCATGTCGTGTCAACAGAACAAAGTTTCCAGGCACACTTCCCCACCCCTTGGCTGTTTTGCCCAACCGCCAGGCCGGTTTCACCACTTTCATGTCGATCTCGTAGTCCCTTTGCCCTCTCCGAGGGTTTCCGGTACTTGTTTACAGCTATTGACAGCATGAATCGGTGGGTTGAGGCTGTGCCTATTCCGAACATTACCTCTGAGACAGTAAGTCGAGCAATCTTAGATTCGTGGATCTCTAGATTTGGCTCACCTGTTTACCTCACCACTGACCAGGGGCGACAATTCGAGTCTTCAGTTTTCCCTGACCTATGTAAAATGTGTGCTATTGTCAAAATTCATACTTCTGCATACCACCCCCAAAGCAATGGGCTTGTCGAGCGATGGCATCGCACCTTAAAGTCTGCCCTGCGTTGCCATGACTCAATATGGACAGAGGCACTGCGCTTCGTGCTTCTTGGCCTTCGTGCGACTTTCAAGGGAGACCTCAAGGGTTCCGTAGCAGAGTTTGTGTATGGCCAACCTCTGGTTTTGCCTGGAGAATTAGTCACTCCGACCCTACTTCCACGGCCCTCTGAACTCCCTTCACTTCTCGAGCGGGTGCGCTTGCACTGCAGCAAAATTCAGCCGCCACCTCCGGCTGCTCATACACCTCCGCGCGTGTACGTACCGCGCACGCTAGACTCTTGTGAGTACGTGTTTCTCAGAGACGACTCAGACAAAGCCCCGCTTCAGTCGCCCTACAAAGGTCCTTACAAGGTAGTCAAACGCTCTGAGAATAACATGAATCTCCTCATAAAAGACTCTGTAATCACGGTCTCACTCAACCGAGTGAAACCAGCTTTCATTGAGCCTCAGGTGAACCTCCCTGATTCTGTCCATATTTCTCCCACTCCTGCTTCGAGCGGCCATCCATCTTCCCACACCATGCATTCGGGTATTCATTCTCCACAGCGTGCTCCTCTGCCGAGCACTGCTCCTTTTCCGCGTTCATCCAATTCGAGTGGCCATTTCGGGGCTTCACTCCTCACAGCTCTCGCAGTCGAACTGCCAACCTCTCGGATTCTACCATTGTGTTACCATCTTTGTGTGACAGCTCTTTGTCACGCCATTCAAGACGCGCTGGCTCCTCGTTGCCTTCAGTCACGCTCCCTCGTCTGTCAGCTGATCGCCCGAGGTTGTCTCCTGCGCTGTCCAGTGCACCTGCCACCACCCTCTTAGCAGATGCTTCTCCCTGCCGTGGCTTTCCCACACCTCCCTGCCTCCCTACCATTGCTCGTACAGGTGCCACCCAAGAATTCGCAACACATGTACACCCTGATGACATACATAAATTATCTGTTGTCGTAGATGGCGATACGGCGTGTGTGGTACTCGCATGTGACAATGTTGAGGGAGGAAGTGCAGAATCTCGTGTGGTGCGCTGCTTTAAATTGAGCACAAGTGCTGCGTGTGGCAATTTGCGTGCCTTCTTCCTGCTGTGCCAGCTACCCTTTTTGGTGCATTACTTCACCAGTTACCACTGTTTCGACAATCTTCGCTGTTTGAGCTGGTCTGATTTTATCCTGTCAGGTAGCCCCCATCATTCGTGTTGTGCAGTTGGCCAACGCCACCTTCTTGCCTTTCATATCAGAGTGACCATTGTGGATGTCCACCTGGGGTGTCAGTGTCTCCCGTGTTGTTGAGAGTGATCTTTAATTTGGGAGGCTGTCGTGAACCCATTTTTGCGCACTGACCTCCATTGATCACGATTCTGCTCGTGCTCACCAGTGGTGGGCCGATCAGTAGGTGGCAAGCCTCCTTCAGTAGGGGCCAGGCTGCTTCCAACTCAGCAGATCGTTTGCTCCTCGCAATGAAATTATATACGATTCCCAATGAAGTACATCAACGAATGTGATGATTCACGTTGTAAATACGTCGAGTACACGTTCACCTATAGTAATTCCATTAACGAACTAGAAATATGTCATTTAAAAGAGGTGACTTATTGTGGTGTCACCGCTAGACACCACACTTGCTAGGTGGTAACTTAAATCGGCCGCGGTCCTTAGTACATGTCGGACCCGCGTGTCGCCACTGTGTGATCGCAAACCTAGCGCCACCACAAGGCAGGTCTCGAGAGACTGAGGAGACCTCGCCCCAGTTGTACGGACGTCATTGCTTGCGACCAGACGTACGAAGCCTTCCTCTCATTTGCCGAGAGACAGATAGAATAGCCTTCAGCTTAGTCTATAGCTACGACCTAGCAAGGCGCCATTAGACTTACAGTGATTGTAATTAAAGTCTCCTTTGTGTGATGTACCACAACACCAGATTAAAGTTAAGTATATTATTCCAGCTACGTACTTTTCTTCATATCTTTAATAACGTGTCCTGTTCCAGTACTTCACGCCCGTCTGCGTTAGTTTAGCGTGCACCTAGCCACTTCGATCTACAAGGTGTTGGCCCAGCTGCCGACACATCACTTATTTTAACTATGATTTGACAGAAATTTATAAAATAAACAAAGACTGTTCCCACACCAAAACATGGGAAGCAACATCATTCACAGAAGATACCCCACCGACTTCAACTACTGAGTATTGTCTCATTGCTGTCAGACTGTGCCCAAATACTGATGCTGCATGCTTGAGGAACATGCATAAAACACAGCAAAAGACATCATTAAGTGCTTTAAGTATGGCTACAGATTTTTGGCTTATTTGAGATACGTGGGCAGCAAGAGTATGTTACAGCAGTGCTCAAAAAGTCAATGTGTTCCAATCGTGGGATGGTAAGTCCAATATATAAGATTTGTAAAATGAATAGCTTACAATGCATGCATTGAAAGTAGTTTTATTTTTCCTATCAACAAGTGAAGAACTGCTATGGGTACATTTCTTGAGTTTCATCCTCTGTGGCCATTATTCTGATACAGTTTTAAAGTCTTATTTTGACGTGTGTATAAAGATTTTGCTTTATATTAACGCCTCATTTTCTGAAGAATTGCCTTCTATTTTGCATTATAGTCACAAACATGCTAATCAACAATGGTTAATGTAGTGTCTATTTTTGTTAGCTAATAACAGTACTCACTGTAATTTGTACAGTATTGATAGCATATCTACACACTGTACTGTGATCATTACAATTACATTTTTACAGATTTATTATTCAGCTGTGGCAAAGGAAATGCACCGAGAGTAAAGATGAGCAAAATGTGCAATTATAATTGTATTAAACATTACAGTATTGATTGAGACTTTATTACACTGGTACTCACTGTCTAATATTCCAGGTCCAACTTGGTTTGCAGGGACCAAGGGCATTAGTAACACCACTGACAAAGTACAGCAAAGGATGTGAAACTTGCGTTGAGGGAGTATCCTGTACAGCTTGCTTCCTGTGTTCAAATACGTGTCTAATACTCTTTATTCGTGGGAAAGCAATTTCTAATTAGCCAATTTTTTAATCAGTGATTTTGTAACATTGAAATAAAAAATATCACAAACACACAAATATGCTAGGAGTGATAATACTACACAGAAAACATAAATATTTGGAGCCCGTAATAATTAAATATTATTTTGTATTTAATCTTTCTTGTGCAAACATGTTGAAGTCCGTGAGTTATTTAATACAGCAAGGAACACTTGAAAGAGAATTGCGCCCTAGTTTCCTTTGGTCAGAACACAATAAAAAATGAAACCGACATTTCTCTCGGCCAGTGGTCTCGCTGCAGCGGTAACACTAGTTCCCGTCAGATCACCGATGTTAAGCGCTGTCGGGCTCGGCCAGCACTCGGATGGGTCACTATACGGGTCTGCCGAGTGCTGTTTGCAAACGAGGTGCACTCAGCCCTTGTGAGGCGTATTGAGAAGCTGCTCGACTGAGAAGTAGCAAAACTGGCCACGAAAGCTGCCAACGAGTGGGAGAGTTGTGTACTGACCACATGCCCCTCTGTATCTGCACCTGGTAATGCCTAAGGGCTGAGGGGTGACACAGCAGCGAGTCAGTACCGTTGGGCCTTCAAGGGCGGTTCAGAATATTTTTTTGTTCTTTTTTAAATACTTTCTTGTACATGCTGGAGCCATGTTATAAATGGGTCTAAATCCACTGACTATTATATCAAATGTTTGTTGACAGTAAATATTGGATCTGAGAATAGTTAATGGAAAATAATAATGATACAAATGTGTATTTGATACCATTTAGAAGCAATAATACTTTTCATTAACATACTTAAAATTTTGTGGAAAAAAGATAATCATCATTAAAGTTCAGAAGTAGACACATTTTACATTGCAAATTTTGACTCTGTGCTTATTAGATTTCATCTCCGAGTGCTGTACTTCTGTTACTCCAATTTTTATGCATACGGTGGCTTACTTCATTAACTGATTAGTTATGAAAATTGTGTAATCTTCCACGATGTTCAGTATTGCGCTCGTACCCGTAAATGGATTAGTGCCAACGCAGATGCATAAAATGATGCCACATACTATTCCAAAGTGTAGATCACTACACTTTTTACAGACCAAATTATTGTTAATAATTATAGTCTATACTGAGTAGTATCTTTTTTCCATATGACGTTAAGAAATTGGTCATCATCCAACAATTGGACCTTGAAGACAACATATGAAAAGTGAAACCAAAATTGTGGTGGTGTGTACATTTTCGAGCAAACACCATCCTGAACTGATTAAGATTTTCCACTTTATGACTTCAGAATGATGTGCTACTGAAGAGGTCACACAGAAGTGACTACATAATTGTCCCATGGGGCTTATCCTGAAATAGATGCAAAACCTGACCCACATCACAACACATTCCAGTCCTGTCCCTGACATCTCCCATCCCATGGAAGGCAGGGGCAAATGTGAAAGCAGTCATGTGATCTACCCAGTTATCTGCAGCCACTTTCTGTCACACTACACGGTCATGTCCACTGCCAAGTTGTGTCTCCAAATGAATGGCCAATGCCAAACTGGCCGAGAGACAGCCGGATCACCCATTTGCCGAGCATGCCACCCAACACGATATGCTCGAATTCAGTGACTTCTTCACTGACTGGATTCTTTCCACCCACACCACCACCCTGTTCTTAACCTTCCCTGCTCCCACTGAGATTCTCTGGCCCTACACAACCTTCTACCACACCGGCACACTGGCAATGTGTTTTTCCCTTCTCTACTTTACTCCACTTCCCCCACAGCCCCAGCATAGCCTGCAGATGCTGCAACTAACAGCTCACTATCCTGTCTCTACTATGTCCCAGCATCCTCCACTCTCTCTCTCTCTCTCTCTCTCTCTCTCTCTCTCTCTCTCTCTCTCTCTCTCTCTCGCCTGCTCAGTTTCCTTTTTCCATTTTCTAGATTCGCCAATGACTCTAAAATATTGTTGTTCGCATTTCACAAGTGGGATTTCAAAATGTTTACACAAACAATTTTTGTAAGTTCTACCAAAGTACACAAAATGCACATAATTTGATTTTCATTGTAAGTGTCAATCACTCATAGTGATACCTGAAACTGAGATCATGATTTAATGTATAGTTTACTGCAATAAGTGTGCAACTGGTGCCACTTGCAGAATAGTAAGATTCAGTTTTTGGATTCTGCGATCTCTCAATTGTACAATCACAGTTCTTTTATTTTGGACTATGCAGTACAGTACTGAGAAGTTCACAATACATTTTGCTTATTCACTACCGGTATAAATTTCAGTTACTGCTCTTAAAATATCTTGCCAGGCTGTTCTACCACTTGCGTTTATTCATAAATTTTTGTTTGTCTGAAGTAATGGTATTGTGATCTGATATCTTATTACACATATTTGATTAATCTTAATGGTACATGGAAAATAAAAAGTAACTGTGAAAGTAAATACCTTTTTTATGTTTTCTTGTATCGTGTCCTGACATGAGGTACTTCCTACGCAAGATTATACCTACTTAACCCAGAGTCCTTTTTTGTAACTCTTTGTCTTAGGTACATATCACAAAATATTTATGCTGGATAGCACATTTGTGGATGTAGATCTGGTGCAACCGTTACTGCTCTCATTTACAACAGCAGTGTTCTGTTACTGTGTGTACTAATCCATAGAAATACTATTATTATAACATGCTACCATTTTGTCAAAAGGAAGGAATTACGATTGATCCAAGCGCTATAATGCTTGTCCCTGAATTTATTAAAATTTTGGTGATTAACACAAATTGAATTCAATATTATTCATCTGTGAAAGATAATTTTAATCCAGAAAGTTATGCAAATGCAGTGAAAAGTTCCATGTACTTTTTTATCTATTCTATTTAGCGTTCAGCAGTATAACACTATTTAACCAGGGTTTCCTGTACTTGGAATGTGTTTATTGTTTATGGATTCATCACCTCAACAAACTCATTGCATTAGTATGTAGACTACTTCATAATTTAATTGTAAGATATGCATATTAACGCTTTGTATAGGTATCCATCCCCCCATTTGAAATTTTAGTTTTCCTTAATTTGCCTGATGAACTTATAATTGACTTAACAGCAACTCTTACAGGCATATCTTGTATATGAAGAATAGAAATATTTACAAAATGCCCAGGCATATCAAGGCCGTTATTACAGCCTGAGGTGGTCCTTCTGGGTACTGATTTCTCAGGATGTATGCACCAAAATTGCTTGAAAATGTAATCACATGTCAGTTCTAGTATAATATATTTGTCCAATGAATACTCATTCATCATCTGCATTTCTTCTTGGTGCAGCAATTTTAATGGCCAGTACTGTATGTGCCTCCCAAAACGTGAATGTATATAACATTTCTTATTCTATCTCTGACAATTTTGCGTTGCGCTTTTCGTCTCTTAGAAATCGGTACAGTACAAAGCCTGTTGCTTTGTTACTACTACAGTTCAATGATGCATCAACTTATCTTGACGAGAACTATAACAAACATAGATCTGGCTGCTGGCCAAAAATTTCGTCTTCAAAGATAATACTCACGACGCCTTCTACCGGATGTGGTAACTCCTGTTAACAACGTCACTTCCCGTGTTTTATTGCCGCCAGACTTGTCAAAGACTCTACATCTATGTTCATGTAGATACTCCGAAAGCTACTGTACAATGTGTAGCGGTGGTTACCCTGTACCACTATTAGCCATGTCCTTCCCTGTCCCACTCACAAATGGAATGAAGGAAAAGCCGCTGTCTATATGCCTCTGTACAAGCCCTAATGTCTCTAATCTTATCCTCGTGCTCCTTATGGGAAATGTATGTGAGCAGAACAAGAATCTTTCGGCAGTCAGTCTCAAGTGCCGGTACTTAAATTTTCTCAATGGTGCTCTCAAAAAGAACATCGCCTTCCCTCCAATTATTCCTGTTTGCTTTCCTAAAGCATCTGCACAACAACTGCACGTCGTTCGAACCCTCCGGTAACAAATATAGCAGCCCGCCTCTGAGTTGCTTAGAAGTCTTCCTTTAATCTGATCTCGTACGGATCCCAAACATACGAACAGTACTCGAGAACTGGTCTCCTTTAAAGATGAACCACATTTTCCTAAAATTCTCCCAGTTAACCAAAGTCGTCGATTCGCCTTCCCACCTACAGTTCACACACGCTCCTTCCATTCCATACCGTGTTATGCCCAGATATGTAAACGACTGTGTCAAGCAGGGCACTATTAATTCTGTGTCCGAACATTAAGGGTTTCTTCTTCCCACTCCTCGCCTACTCTACTGCTCAGGATACGTTGACTTCAACATAGACTTTTTTTTTTAATTCGTACTGTGCAGCACTGTTATGTAGCAATTCCCGTCAGGTTCATGTCTACGCAACGCTACAGAAAGCTAGTAGGAAGGATTACGAATTTCTAGCAGAAATTAAAAACGTAATAAGGCAGTTGCTCATGTATAACAGATCTAAGGATAATAGGTTATTTATGACAGTTTGGCGGGGAGGGGGCTAGACCTTGGCGTATGGTAATATTATTAATAACTTCGAAGATAAATGACGACTTGTAAGTAGCCATAAAGGGTCTGCAGAATACCGACTTTTAGATAATTTTCATGAAAGACATTCACCTGACTACGCTATGTTTCCCCGAGTATGGATCCCCCTTCCCCCCCCCCCCCTTCATTGTATTTCAGTTCCCCATCTCGTCAGCCGAGAGACATAGAACAAACAATAGAAGACATTTAAAAATAACAAAGGAGAAAACATGGTGTACATAGATATAAAAAGGGGGAACATCATGGAAGACAATAGACACAAGAGGGGCGACTGTAAAATGGAGATAAAACCCGTAAAAGAGTATCGCGCACAAAAAACCACACACTGGGACAATTAAACGAACACAAGGCACAGTATGACCGGCAGGTAGTGAATCCCCCTCTATAGGTATCAATATAAAGCCATGTGAAGAGCTACAAAGATAAAAACAAGCGTGTGCTGCCAGTCCGTAATATGCCAAAGAATAGCATTCTGTAAATTTCACCTCAGCTCTGCGCATGCGCGTGGAACCGCCGGCGACTGCTTAAACGAACCTAAAACCGTACGCCACCAATGCAACTCGTTTTCGGCCAATCACGAACCGTAGACGGCGATATGAGACGGGGCTGAAAGGATCGCCGTATTATCGGAGGCAGCGTCTTCAGCTGACATCTGTTGGCAACGCCGAACAACTCTACAGTATTGAAGCGCTGCATATTTTACTTCGCATTGACAAGTTTAACACGAAAATGTTCAAATTAACATAAATTTTTGCAGGTATATCACTTGCTTATTCGTAGTTTGCTAACAAAATAGCAATAAGCGCCCACGTATTTTTATTATTTCTGAGCAATATACTTCATACCCACAAAGTTTCTTGGTAAGGTGTGCATTAGATACGGTAACTTGCTCATGTATGTAACGAAACGCAACACCGCTCCTGGTCACGATCGTGTCACCTACCGCCACCTTCGTGAAGCTCCTATCTCTTTCCTCTCCACCCTGGCCAGGCTCTACAATGCAGTCCTGTCCACCGGTTACTACCCCGACCTGTGGAAAACCTCCCGTATCCTCATGTTCCTTAAACCCGGCAAACCACCGTCCGCCGTCTCCTCCTACCGCCCCATCAGCCTTACCTCGGTCTTCAGCAAGGTCCTGGAATCTATCCTCACCCGCCGCATCCACCAGCATCTTCGCCAGCACCGCCTCCTCCCCGTTACCCAGTGTGGCTTTCGGCCGTCCTTCTCTTCCGACGATCTCCTCCTTCACCTCACTCATCTCCTTTCCGAACAGCTTAATTCCCTTCGCTCCGCAATCTTCCTCTCCCTGGACCTCGAACGTGCCTATGACCGCGTATGGCATTCCGGTCTCCTCTTCAAGCTCCAAACCTTCGCCCTTCCCATTAACTACGTCCGTCTGATCGGCTCCTTTCTCTCCCGCCGTCCTTCCTATGTCACCATCCATAACGCAGATTCCTACACCTTTTTCCCCTCTGCCGGTGTGCCCCAAGGCTCCGTCCTCTCCCCCCTTCTGTACCTCTTGTACACGGCGGACATGCCGCCGCCGCCAGCCCCCGTCCACCTTCTCCAGTTTGCCGATGACACCGCCTTCCTTGCCCTTGCCCCCACCCTGCAACGCTCCCAACACCTTCTCCAATCCCATCTTGACCGGTTCACCGCTTGGTGCAACCAGTGGTTGCTCAAGGTCAATCCTTCCAAAACCCAGGCGATCATTGTAGGCAAAACCACCCCTTCCTTCCGCCTCCTTGATTTCTATCTCACCGTTTATGGCCGTCCCATCGCTCTCACCCCCACCCTTACGTACCTTGGCGTCACCCTCGACCGTCGCCTCTCCTGGACTCCCCATCTCCAGACAATCCAAGCCAAGGCACGTTCCCGACTCCGTCTCCTGAAGCTCCTTTCCGGCCATACGTGGGGTCTGGACCCCTCCACCATCCTCCACACCTATAAGTCCCTCATCCACCCTATCCTCTGCTACGCCCATCCAGCCTGGATCTCCGCCCCCCCTTCCTTTTATAAATCCCTCCAAATCCTTGAACGCCATGCTCTCCGCCTTGCCTATCGCATCCGTCTCCCCTCCCCCACGCGGATCCTGTATGATCTTATCCCCTTCCCCCACCTCCTCCTCTTCCTCGAAAGGATACGAATCCTATACACCTCCCGTAAACTCGATCCTCCTCACCCACTCGTCTTCCCGATCCTCTCCCACCCCCGCCCGCTGCCGCGCCTATACTCCCATATCCCACCCGGTCTCCATCTCTCCACCCTCCTTACCCTCTCCCAAGGTGGCTTCCGCCAGCTCCCCCTCCCTGATGATGTCCTCCTTCCCTGCATCTACCCCTCCTATCAACTTTGATCCACCCCCCCACCTCCTGTGTCCTATCCTTTAGGCACCCTCCCTCCCCCCCTTCCCTTCCCTTCTCTTTCCTTTCCCCCTTCCCTCCTCCCCTCTCCCCCGGGCTTCCCCTCCCCCTTCCTCCCTCCTCCTCTCTCCTTTGCCCATGGCATCTCTGCTCTCCCCTCTCCCATTCCCCTTCCCCTTCCCCCTCCTCCACCTCCTCTCTTGGCAGGTCCCCGGACTCGTACACGCTCAGTGAACATTCGCGCACCGGAGATCATCGCCGTCAGTGTTTCGTGTGTGTGCCTTCGTTTGTGTGTAGTGTTGTTCGCCGTCACGCCACCACCGTTCACGTGCCGTCGCCATCATCATCCGTGTTCTGTGCATCGTGTCGCCCAGTGTTAGTGCTGTTTCCCGTCCGGCGTGAACGGCTCCATGTTTTTTCGATTTTTAGTGTCTACATTTTTTGACCACCGTTTTTACTGTCTGCTCTGTGCCACCTTTCTGTACTACTTGTTGCCAAACTCACGGCTGAAGAGCGGCGTATTGTGCTGCTGACAGCCCGCCTTTGTATAAGGTGTTAAAATAACAATAAAGAAAAAAAAAAAAATCATGTATGTACAATGAAAGTCGTTTGTTATAATACTTAATTTTTAGACAGCTCTGATGATCATATCTGAGCCTGCTAGTTTAAATTAATTGTTAGGGTGATGGAGGTTCATCAAAAGCACCGCACGGGGTGACTTTAATTACAGCAGTGGAATTGCAGTGCGCATAATGTTCAGGGGTGACTTTAGTTACAGCAGTGCAATTGCCGTACGCATAATTTTCCGTTCGTTACCCTTACTTAGGAGTGTAGCCAGGAACTTCCTCGGTCGTTCTCAGTGCTTGATTACACACTTCTTTTAGTTTAGTCTTTTGTGTCGAATTTCAAGCATACTTTCCAAATTGATGTTTTAGAGTCTTACTTCGACTGCACTCCAGGTTTATGTGGACTAGATGTAAACAGCGCAGTGACGTCAACCAAAGCAGGGTGCTTCACGTAAAAATTCTTCCCACGTTTCGTCTTACCCAGTGGAACTCTCGAATTATGACGAAAAGTGATGCTTAGATGCCAAGAACATCTGCTTTGGCACCATCTGGGTGGGGATTAGTCTTCCCTCTCTCCATTATTGATTTGACAATTTTTTCTTTCGCCTACGTCGTCAGACTGTCCGTTGCACTCAGCATTCCTTTTTTTTTTAAAAAAAAGAGGTTAGCGCGAATGCCATCCGGACTTTCAAAAATTATGCGCCAGAAGGTCGTGCTTTTTTATGTAATTTAGTTATTTATTAACGTTACAACATAACATCTTTACAACATCGCATGAAAAGAGATGTAATTGTGGGTGCAGGTCAATATTATATATATATATATTTTTTACTTTATTGTTATTTTAATACCTGTACAAAGCAAGTAGGCTGGCAGCGGCACACTACGCCGCTCTTCAGCCATAGCGTTTCACAAAAGTAGGAAAACGGAGAATGACAATGAAACAAAGTGACGGGCAAAAGAGAGAGGTCACAGAGACACAAAAAACACGGAGTCGTTCACTCGTGACGAGAACAACACTGAAAACACGTTGGCACGGCGCACAGAACTCTGATGAATCCGACGGCACAAGTGAACGTAGTAGTGGGACGGCGGACACCAAAAACACTAAACGGCGGCAAACACACGAGACACAGAAGGCGATGATCTCCGGCGCGCGAATGTTCACTATGCGTGTGCGAGTCCGGGGACCTGCCAAGAGAGGAGGAGGAGTAGGAGGAGGAGTGGGAAAGCGAGAGGGGAGAGCAGGGACGCCACGGGCAGGGGAAAGAGGGGGGAGAGAGGAAGGGGAGGGGAAGCCCGGAAGAAGAGGGGTGGAGGGAGGGGACGGGGGAAAAGGAAAGAGAAGGGAAGGGAAGAGAAAGGAGGGAGGGTGCCTAAGGGAAAGGACACCAGGAGTGAGGGGGGGCAGGGTCAAAGTTGATAGGAGGGGTAGATGGAGGGGACGAGGACATCATCAGGGAGAGGGAGCTGGCGGAAACCACCTTGGGAGAGGGTAAGGAGGGTGGAGAGATGGAGACCGGGCGGGACATGGGAGTACAGGCGCGGCAGCGGGCGGGGGTGGGAGAGGATCGGGGAGACGAGCGGGTGAGGAGGGTCGAGTTTACGGGAGGTGTACAGGATCCGTATCCTTTCAAGGAAAAGGAGGAGGTGGGGGAAGGGGATGAGATCATACAGGATCCGCGTGGGGGATGGGAGACGGATGCGATAGGCGAGGCGGAGAGCATGGCGTTCAAGCATTTGGAGGGATTTATAAAAGGAAGGGGGGGCGGAGATCCAGGCTGGATGGGCGTAACAGAGGATAGGGCGGATGAGGGACTTATAGGTGTGGAGGATGGTGGAGGGGTCCAGACCCCACGTACGGCCAGAAAGGAGCTTGAGGAGACGGAGTCGGGAACATGCCTTGGCTTGGATTGTCTGGAGATGGGGAGTCCAGGAGAGGCGACGGTCGAGGGTGACGCCAAGGTACTTAAGGGTGGGGGTGAGAGCGATGGGACGGCCATAAACGGTGAGATAGAAATCAAGGAGGCGGAAGGAAGGAGTGGTTTTGCCGACAATGATCGCCTAGGTTTTGGAAGGATTGTCCTTGAGCAACCACTGGTTGCACCAAGCGATGAACTGGTCAAGATGGGATTGGAGAAGGTGTTGGGAGCGTTGCAGGGTGGGGGCAAGGGCAAGGAAGGCGGTGTCATCGGCAAACTGGAGAAGGTGGACGGGGGGTGACGGCGGCGGCATGTCCGCCGTGTACAACAAGTACAGAAGGGGGGAGAGGACGGAGCCTTGGGGCACACCGGCGGAGGGGAAAAAGGTGTAGGAATCGGTGTTATGGATGGTGACATGGGAAGGACGGCGGGAGAGAAAGGAACCGATCAGACGAACGTAGTTAATGGGAAGGGCGAAGGTTTGGAGCTTGAAGAGGAGACCGGAATGCCATACGTGGTCATATGCACGTTCGAGGTCAAGAGAGAGGAAGATTGCAGAGCGACGGGAATTGAGCTGTTCGGAAAGGAGATGAGTGAGGTGAAGGAGAAGATCGTCGGAAGAGAAGGACGGCCGAAAGCCACACTGGGTAACGGGGAGGAGGCGGTGCTGGCGGAGATGCTGGTGGATGCGGCGGGTGAGGATAGATTCCAGGACCTTGCTGATGGGACGGTAGGAGGAGACGGCGGACGGCGGTTTGCCAGGTTTGAGGAACATGAGGATACGGGAGGTTTTCCACAGGTCGGGGTAGTAACCGGTGGACAGGACTACATTGTAGAGCCTGGCCAGGGTGGAGAGAAAAGAGACAGGAGCTTCACGAAGGTGACGGTAGGTGACACGATCGTGACCAGGAGCGGTGTTGCGTTTGGTGCGGAGTGTAGTGATGAGATCCTGTGTAGTGATGGGGGCATTAAGTTCCGTGTGTGGAATGTTGTCCAAGTACTGGAAACCAGGAGCGAGGGGAGGGACAGAGGTGTGAGTTCGATCGCGGATATCTGGGAAGAGGGAGTAATCGAACTGGGGATCATCAGGGATGGAAAACACATCGGACAGGTAGGAGGCAAAGTGATTGGCCTTACTAAGGGCGTCAGGGAAAGGGTGATCATCGTGGAGAAGAGGATAGTAGGGGGAGGGCTTAGTTCCGGTAAGGCAACGGAAGGCGGACCAGAACTTGGACGAGTTTATAGGGAGGGTAGCATTTAAACGGGTGCATGTCTGTCGCCAGTCCCGGCGTTTCTTAGCCGCGAGCAAATTTCGAATGTGTCGCTGTAGTTGCCGGTGGCATCGTAGGGTGTCTGGGTCACGCGTGCGGAGGAAGGCACGGTTGAGACGACGGGATTCACGGAGGAGGAGGACGGCCTGTGGTGGTAAGGTAGGACGGTGGGGGTGGATGGCAACAGTAGGGACGTGGGCCTACACGGCCTCAGACAAGGTCTGCTGGAGAAAGGAGGCGGCATGGGTGACATCATCGGGACGGCGGTAGGCGAGAGGGTGGCTGTCGACCTGAGTGGAGAGGGTATCCCGGTAGGCATTCCAGTTGGCACGGGAATAGTCATGGATGTACTTGGGGGGAGGGTCATGACGAGGGTCGGGGCGGGGGCGACGACCGTCTGAAACGGTGAGGAGGACAGGGAGATGGTCACTACCAATAGGCTCCAGGACATCCACCGTAATGCGACCAAGGAGGTTGGGGGAGGAGAGAATAACATCGGGAGTGGAGTTGGATTCGGGACGGGTGTGCTGGGGGATGGGGATGAGGTCGCCTTGAAGGGAGGAGAGGAACCGATGCCACCGCCGTAACTGGGCAGCGGAGCGACTATGGATGTTGAGGTCGGCGGCGATCACATAGGAGGATAAGGTACGGTCGATGTGGGAGAGGAAGTCGAAAGGAAGAGGGGCGTTGGGGCGGACATAGATGGTGGCACAGGTAATGGTAAGGCCGGGGAAGAAGAGACTAAGGATCAGGTGTTCGGTGGGGTCGGGAAGGAGAGGTTGGAGCCGAACGGGGATCTGGCGGTGGTGGCCAATGGCAACTCCGCCACGCGCAACTGGGAGGGGATTATCGGAGCGGTGGAGGAGATAGGGGGAGGTGTGGATGGAGTGGTGGGGTTGGAGGAAGGTTTCATTGAGGAGGAAGGCATCCACACGGTGGGTAGCAAGGGTGTGCAGGAAGAGGTTCTTGTTGGCGGGAAGGGAGCGGAAATTGTTGAAAAGGATACGATGCTGTCGCGCCATGATAAGGATTTAGACGAGGGTGTCAAGGCGGGAGAAGGTGAAATGGGCCTGGTTATTGGAATAGGTGGCGTACATTTTAATGTGGAATATGGAACGGGTGGCGAGGGAGATCTGTTGTAGGGTGTGGGGACGCTGAAAGGGATGGACGTTTTGGAGGACAATGGTGAGGAACCTGATGATGTCCTCAGCAGTGGGGGGGGGGACGAAGGGAATTGCCAGGAGGGGTGGGGGCGTCCAGGGGACGGACAGGTACGGTGAGTTCAGGAGTGGTGGGATGGGGTCGGGCTTTACACTTTTGGGAGTAGGTGGGGTGGGGAAGGCTGCAGGTATTACAGGAGGGAGGGGATTGGAGGTTGGGGCACTGCCGGAAGAAGTGCGCTTGCCGACAATGCGGGCAGGTGGGGGCCTCGCGGCACTCTGCTGTTGGATGTGCATTATAGCGCAGACATCTCTGGCAGCGCAGGGATTGAGGAGGGGAACGGGAGGGGTCGACCTTGTACCGCTGATTGAAGAGGAGGGCACCCTCCTTCGGGAGACGGTCAATGGAGGGGGCGTCCTCAGAGAAAACCCGCATAAGGCGGGTGGGGCCGGTCGCGTTGAAAATGCGGCGGACTGCCCGCACCTCCAGGGTGGGATGGGCCTTGAGCTCCGCCAACACCTCCTCCTCCGTGATCGACGGGCTGAGCCGAGTGATCACGGCGGTGAGGGTCGGCGGGCGACGCGGGGGTTGGGGTTGGCGGGTAGGAGATGGGGAGGGAGCAGGGGTAAGGGAGGCGTTAGGACCAAAACGGGTGATGGGGAGGCGGGAGAGGATGTCAGTATGGAGGGTGGGGCTGGGGGAGGAGATAAGAACAGAATCCCGTCTGGGAGTAAGGAGAGAGATGGGGGCGCCAGGGAAATGTTGGCGGAGGAGGAGGGATAGATTCCGGGCCTCGAGAAAGGAAGGATCGGGACGGGACAGGAGATATTTGTAGAAACTGGGTGGGGAGGAGGAGGAGGAGGGAGCGGGGCCTGGTTTAAATTTCACAACTCATACACGTATCCTTAGGGGTGTTGCCAAAAGTACTCTGAGAATAATTTGTCACACTATTCGAGGGTTGGATTCCCTCACTTCCTCATCGAGGACTCGCACTGCCTGGGCTACTCTCAGGGTGTACCTTCGACGTGGAAGAGCCCCAACCGTACTTGTCGCGTTGTTGCCCGTCTGCACGCCGTCACTGCTGCCCGCCGCCGCCGCCGCCACCGCCGTCGTCGTCTGTTCGCCGTCGCCCGGTGCTTGCCGCCGCCGCCGCTTGGTCGCCGTCTGTCGGTGCTCGCCGCTTCCTCTTCTGCCGCCGCCTCCTGGTCGCCGCTTCTTCAGCCGCCGCCGCCGCCGCTGTCGCCGTCTCTTGGTGCTCGCCGCTTCTTCTGCCGCCGTCTCTCGGTGTTCGCTGCCGCCTGCGATCATCTACACCTCTCCTTCACCTGCCCCCACTGTAACGTCATGGAGTGCTTCCTCTGGGATTCACCCGTCTCATACACCTCCCCTACTCACAGTCTCCTCCCCATCTATCTCCTCTCCATCGATGTATCCCCACCTGTACGTCACTCCTGCTCCTACCCCTGCTACTGCCCCTGCTACTTCTCCCACTACTGCCTCTGCCCCTGCTCCCAACCCCCCCTCCCACTCCTGTCGCCCGCCGAGGCGACTTCCCCCCTCTCCCCCCTGCGACTACCACTGCTTCCCCTGCCAGAGTCTCCGCCCGCCGCGCCACAGTCGCCGCCACAGAGCACCCTACCCTCTCATCCGGTGCTACTGCCTCACAGGAGGGCCCTGCCTCCCACCACCTCCCCATCCATCCAGTCCCTCATCCCTCCTCCCAGGCAACACCCGCCAAAAAATCTTCCAAACGGCCCAGTGGCGACCTCTCCTCTACTCCTTCCTCCAAAAGGCCACTGCCCGCCCCACCTCCCCCACCTCCAACTGACCCCACTATGGATACCACCCCACCTCCCTCCTCTCCAGCCCCCTCCCTGTATACCTTTATCCTAGCAAACCCTGATCCAAAATTCCTGGATGCCCGCACCCTCACCCTTGAAATCCGGAAGTACATCCCCAGTACACCCATCACCCAACTTATCCCTCGCAGAGACTCTGTTCTCATCAAGTCTCCCTCTCCATCCTTCCATACTGATCTCCTCCGGCGCCTTCCCCGCATCACCTTTGGGCCCCACGCATCCCTCACCACATTCCTTACATCCTCCTCTCCTCGTCAACCCCAACCGCCTCGTCGTCCGCCGACCCTCACTGCCGTCATCACAAAACTCAGCCCTGTGGTCACGGAGGCTGAGGTGTTGGCGGAACTGAATGCCCACCCCTCCCTGGCAATCCGCTCTGCCCGCCGTATTTACAACTCCTCTGGCCCTACTTTCCTCATGCGTATCTTTACAGAGTCCGCCTCCTCCATCGACCACCTCCTCACGCAGGGAGCCCTGATTTTCAACCGCCGCCACCCTGTTGACCCGTCCCGTTCCCCTCCTCAATCCTACCGCTGCCAGCGTTGTCTTCTGTACAATGACCACCTCACCCAAAACTGCAAGAACCCACCCACCTGCCCCCATTGTAAAGCCTCCCACTTCCTCAAACAGTGTCCCAACCTCGCCTCCCCCCCATCCTGCAACACCTGCAATGAACCTCACCCCACCTATTCCTCCAAATGCAAAGCCAAGCCCCCTCCCACCAACCCTGAACTCACTGTCCCCGTTCGCCCCATTGACCCACCTATCCACCCTAACAATTCCCTCCGCCCTCACCCTACGGCAGAAGACATCATCCGGTTCCTCACCGTCGTCCTGCAGAACATTCACCCCTTCCAGCGCCCCCACACACTCCAGCAGATTTCCCTCACTGCCCGCTCTGTTTTCCACTTAAATACCTACGCCACATACTCCCACAACCAGGCCCACTTTACCTTCACCCGTCTAGAACTTGTATCATCAGCAAAAAGTACCAACTTTGCATCTTTGTGAATATAGAATGGCAAGTCATTAATATATAGTAAGAACAGCGGAGGACCCAAGACCGAACCTTGCGGCACTCCATTCTTGATTGTTCCCCAGTTTGAGAAATCACCAGTTTTTTTTCATATTATGTGAACTGCTTATTTCAGCTTTCTGCACTCTTTCAGTTATGTATGATTTAAACAATTTGAGCACTGTCCCATTCATACCACAGTACTTGAGCTTATCTGGAAGTATTCCATGATTTACAAAATCAAAAGCCTTTGATAAATCACAAAAAACCCCAATGGGTGACTTCTGGTTACTCAGAGCATTTAATATTTCATTAGTGAAAGTATACATAGCATTCTGTGGAAGCTGTTGTCAGGTTGTTGGTGAAATGGTTCAGGGATTCCAGACTGGAGCAGATTCGTTTGCCACGAAGACCTAGGCTATAGGGAAGGGACCATTTGATGTGGAATGGGTGGCAGCTGTCATAATGGAGGTACTGTTGCTTGTTGGTGGGTTTGATGTGGACGGACGTGTGAAGCTGGCCATTGGACAGGTGGAGGTCAACGTCAAGGAAAGTGGCATGGGATTTGGAGTAGGACCAGGTGAATCTGATGGAGCCAAAGGAGTTGAGGTTGGAGAGGAAATTCTGGAGTTCTTCTTCACTGTGAGTCCAGATCATGAAGATGTCATCAATAAATCTGTACCAAACTTTGGGTTGGCAGGCCTGGGTAACCAAGAAGGCTTCCTCTAAGTGACCCATGAATAGGTTGGCGTACGTGGGGGCCATCCTGGTACCCGTGGCTGTTCCCTTTAATTGTTGGTATGTCTGGCCTTCAAAAGTGAAGAAGTTGTGGGTCAGGATGAAGCTGGCTAAGGTGATGAGGAAAGAGGTTTTAGGTAGGTTTCAAGTGTCCGCGACTCATACCTCACCTGTCATTCAACATCATCTTTGCCTCTTCACTTCCGCCTCGACTGACATCTCTGCGCAAATTCTTTGTCTTTAAATATGTCTGCTTGTGAGATATCTGCTTGTGTGTGTGTGTGTGTGTGTGTGATTTTGCTATAATATTTTAATATTTATACTGATAAAGTAACACTGCCATTCTGGCTAAGTTTAGGTCAGTTGCGGACAACACATTATTTTACTTACATAAAATGCTCTGGGTAATTTTGAGCCATTCCCAAAGTAAATCAGTGGTTAATAAGAAGCCTAAATAAATTGTTCTCGTCCA
This sequence comes from Schistocerca nitens, assembly GCF_023898315.1. Classification (NCBI taxonomy): domain Eukaryota; kingdom Metazoa; phylum Arthropoda; class Insecta; order Orthoptera; family Acrididae; genus Schistocerca; species Schistocerca nitens. Next base: position 205,930,112 of record NC_064624.1, read on the forward strand.
GTAATGCAGGTTTACTTTGAAATTTAAAGATATTTATATAGACCTGTTATTAACTGCTATTAAGCTAAGGGGGTATAAATGTAAAATAACACATTCTTTCAGGATGTTTTTAATGACACATGTTACAAATAATAGTGCACACATTGTCTTCAAAGTAGAACAACACTTTCAGTACTACCATGTAGTAAATACATTCCATCAAACATTTTCAGATATAGAGTGTAGATGTTCAGTGCTATTATGGAACATGCCCCTTTCTGTTAACAGGTATTGGGCGAGATTCAGATTTTCTACTAATACACTGTACAAACTCCAGCCTAGCTTACAAGCCAAAACCTATTTCTTTTTTCCTTTCTTGGTCCTGCAATTGCAACTTATTTTAAATGAGATATACTTGCATAAAATATCTGCTGCAGTCACATTTCCAGCGTATGATTTACCTTCATACAGTCGAATGACAAATCATTTATTTGGAAGCTATATTCAAAGATAAATGTAAATTTAACGAACAAATCTATCAGCAAGCCTAGTACCATGCTCCCTTATTGGTAGTGACAGAAATGACGTTTATAAGTTCCCTGTGAGACTGATGTTCACACCTAATTCGGCTAATTTCATGCTACCATCAGGAGCATCTCCAGGCTAATTATTTTAATTTCAATGTCTGAAGACTGGAGCTTGAATTTTTATACGTTTTCTTGGTTTTGGGTTTATCTTGGTCCCAATGAAAAAGATTGCAGGAACTCGACTTAACCATTCAGTTAATTTTATTCATTTCTGCCCTTTTGTCTTCTGTTGCATTTCTGTTACTTGCTTTCCAATCCATTTGAACAGCAAAGAAAAGTCAGAAGAGGTAATAGGATGGTTTAATAGTAATTTAATTACAAAATAGAAGTCTTAGAGACAAAACTGCCTCTGCTAGCAGATAAAACAGAAAGTAGTGAGTGGGACCGTACAAAGTTATAATGACTCGTAACAAATTTGACCTGACTGACTGTAGAGTATGGTTTAAACGTATATTTAGGATGCTCACAAAAATAAATTGTACTTTCTTCAACACAATAAAAAAGTAAAAAAAAAAAAAAAACATATATGCACGATGCAAGTACAACCTTACATTCAGTAAACATTAACGTTACTGGGAGACTATTATTTCTGGTGCAACGTTGCCGAAGATCTGTAGTATACTAATAAAGATTAGACTTGTTACTGTTTCCTACAGCCTACTTTTGATGATACGACTAGTTTTATTTGAACAAATATCAAAAATATTGTATTCTCTGGTACTTTCGTAATCATTCTCCTAATGCCATGAAGAAGTATATGCAGAAAATATTTTGTGAGGTAGGCCTGGCAAAAATATAAAGCATGCATAATCATAAAGGCACGTTTATCGATTCTGTTTACTATATATGAATGCAATGCTTTATTTCGTATAACAAAAGAGACATTTGGCGAATTTTCGTACTACGGAGTAGCAGAAACAAGAAGTAAGTTGATATAAAACTTTAAATTAGCGATTGATTTTACCCTGCACTTGCGACCTAATATTGGTTCCCTTTTGTCCTGACTATTGGGGAGGACCAATTTAACGCTAATTACGAAAACAGGTGTTGAAACTCGATACCGTATCACGAACTGCGAAATCCGCTTTCGCTATCAATAAAGAATAGCAGGTAAAAAACTGTTATGGTCCCAACAACAAATGCTTTTCTACTCATTTAGCTTTAATTTGTTGAGATTTTTTGTAGAAAAATATCCGACATGTTCCATTTGAAGCCACTGATCACTTTTAGCACAGCATTAGAGAGCTAAGTGTACTTCTTTAATAAACACGGGTCACGGCTAAATACTCTGCAGCAGTCAATGTAGCAGCAGGCGGCCATACTTTCCCTATACAGAGATTCATGCTCTGCAGATCGCACCTACCATCTGTCGGTGACAGTCCGTACTACTCGAGTCCGGCTACTCTCCACTGCAGGTGCTGCTCTCTCGCGTCACTTCTGTACACTACGTGCAGCCGGATGGGTACGAATCTCCGCCATACACCTCCTGCCGTCTTCTGCTTGCCTGGATTTCCAAAGTATCCATTTTGTTTCCCATTTTTCATTAGAGTTGTCCATTTTCTCTTTACTTTACTATATGATACACTTATTTCAATTGGTTTAAATTTCACAACTCATACACGTATCTTTAGGATAGTTGCCAAAAGTACTCTGTGAATAATTTGTCACACTTTACAATTGTCTTTGTTTTTAATTCTGTTTTCTTTAAAGGATTTCGATTCTGTATAATATTCATCTCCGGCGGTACACCGAAAGGTTACCGCCCTTCGATAGTGCGATTTTAGCGCTCATCGAAGTGCTAGGTGTTCCAGGTGCCAGCCAGCCAGCCAGCCAGCCAGCCAGCCAGCCCAGCAGCAGCAGCAGCAGCAGCAGTTCCCGGTCCCGGCCTGCAGCAGTGGTCCCGCAGCCAGCCAGCCAGCCAGCCAGCCAGCCAGCCCTCCGGTGGCAGCAGCAGTCCAGCCAGCAGCAGTCCAGGCAGCAGCAGCAGCAGCAGCAGCAGCAGCAGCAGCAGCAGCAGCCACCGCCGCCGCCGCCCATGCCCCGTCCGCGGCAGCAGCGTTCCTGCCTCTCGCCGTCGCCGTCGCCGTCGCCGTCGCCGTCGCCGTCGCCGTCGCCGTCGCCGTCGCAGTCCGTCGTCTCCCAGTGTGTGTCCTGTCCTTTTAGTGCTGTGTTTTTTCTTTCTTCTTCTTGTCGTCATGTCCGCCCCCACCACCACCGTCACTACTACCACCACCGCCATCGTGTATACGTCCCCTTCCGCCGCCTCCACCACTATCACTTGGTGTGCCCAGTCCCACCCCCCTCCTTCCATCCCTCCCCTCCTCTCTATCCCTTCGCCATCGCTCTTTGTCGCCCCCTCTCCCGCTTCTTCCCCTCGTTCTGATCCTTTCCCCCCACTCCCCCAGCCTGTCACTGCAGCTCCGGCTAGGGTGGTGGCCCGTCAGGCCACTGCCCACGCCCAGCTCTCCCCGTCGCCATCGCCATCACCGCCGCCACCGCCACCACCGTCATCATCGTCGCCATCACCATCACTGACACCTTCGCCTGCACCGTCACAGTCACTATCTCCGGCGCCGACTGCTGCGTCCGTGCCGGGACCTGTCCCTTCCCACCACCTCCCCATCGTTCCCGTCCCTCATATCACCACCCGCCCATCTGCCGCTGTCAAACGCCCTAGTGGCGCCCCCACTTCCTCTGCTCCCAAAAAGGCTCCACCCCGCCCCCCATCCCCACCCCAAAATGCCATGGACGTCTCCCCACCAGGCCCCGCTCCCTCCTCCTCCTCCTCCCCACCCAGTTTCTACAAATATCTCCTGTCCCGTCCCGATCCTTCCTTTCTCGAGGCCCGGAATCTATCCCTCCTCCTCCGCCAACATTTCCCTGGCGCCCCCATCTCTCTCCTTACTCCCAGACGGGATTCTGTTCTTATCTCCTCCCCCAGCCCCACCCTCCATACTGACATCCTCTCCCGCCTCCCCATCACCCGTTTTGGTCCTAACGCCTCCCTTACCCCTGCTCCCTCCCCATCTCCTACCCGCCAACCACAACCCCCGCGTCGCCCGCCGACCCTCACCGCCGTGATCACTCGGCTCAGCCCGTCGATCACGGAGGAGGAGGTGTTGGCGGAGCTCAAGGCCCATCCCACCCTGGAGGTGCGGGCAGTCCGCCGCATTTTCAACGCGACCGGCCCCACCCACCTTATGCGGGTTTTCTCTGAGGACGCCCCCTCCATTGACCGTCTCCTGAAGGAGGGTGCCCTCCTCTTCAATCAGCGGTACAAGGTCGACCCCTCCCGTTCCCCTCCTCAATCCCTGCGCTGCCAGAGATGTCTGCGCTATAATGCACATCCAATAGCAGAGTGCCGCGAGGCCCCCACCTGCCCGCATTGTCGGCAAGCGCACTTCCTCCGGCAGTGCCCCAACCTCCAATCCCCTCCCTCCTGTAATACCTGCAGCCTCCCCCACCCCACCTACTCCCAAAAGTGTAAAGCCCGACCCCCTCCCACCACTCCTGAACTCACCGTACCTGTCCGTCCCCTGGACGCCCCCACCCCTCCTGGCAATTCCCTTCGTCCCCCCCCCCCCCCCCCCCCCCCCCACTGCTGAGGACATCATCAGGTTCCTCACCATTGTCCTCCAAAACGTCCATCCCTTTCAGCGTCCCCACACCCTACAACAGATCTCCCTCGCCACCCGTTCCATATTCCACATTAAAATGTACGCCACCTATTCCAATAACCAGGCCCATTTCACCTTCTCCCGCCTTGACACCCTCGTCTAAATCCTCATCATGGCGCGACAGCATCGTATCCTTTTCAACAATTTCCGCTCCCTTCCCGCCAACAAGAACCTCTTCCTGCACACCCTTGCTACCCACCGTGTGGATGCCTTCCTCCTCAATGAAACCTTCCTCCAACCCCACCACTCCATCCACACCTCCCCCTATCTCCTCCACCGCTCCGATAATCCCCTCCCATTTGCGCGTGGCGGAGTTGCCATTGGCCACCACCGCCAGATCCCCGTTCAGCTCCAACCTCTCCTTCCCGACCCCACCGAACACCTGATCCTTAGTCTCTTCTTCCCTGGCCTTGCCATTACCTGTGCCACCATCTATGTCCGCCCCAATGCCCCTCTTCCTTTCGACTTCCTCTCCCACATCGACCGTACCTTATCCTCCTATGTGATCGCCGCCGACCTCAACATCCATAGTCGCTCCGCTGCCCAGTTACGGCGGTGGCATCGGTTCCTCTCCTCCCTTCAAGGCGACCTCATCCCCATCCCCCAGCACACCCGTCCCGAATCCAACTCCACTCCCGATGTTATTCTCTCCTCCCCCAACCTCCTTGGTCGCATTACGGTGGATGTCCTGGAGCCTATTGGTAGTGACCATCTCCCTGTCCTCCTCACCGTTTCAGACGGTCGTCGCCCCCGCCCCGACCCTCGTCATGACCCTCCCCCTAAGTACATCCATGACTATTCCCGTGCCAACTGGAATGCCTACCGGGATACCCTCTCCACTCAGGTCGATAGCCACCCTCTCGCCTACCGCCGTCCCGATGATGTCACCCATGCCGCCTCCTTTCTCCAGCAGACCTTGTCTGAGGCCGTGTAGGCCCACGTCCCTACTGTTGCCATCCACCCCCACCGTCCTACCTTACCACCACAGGCCGTCCTCCTCCTCCGTGAATCCCGTCGTCTCAACCGTGCCTTCCTCCGCACGCGTGACCCGGACACCCTACGACGCCACCGGCAACTACAGCAACACATTCGAAATTTGCTCGCGGCTAAGAAACGCCGGGACTGGCGACAGACATGCACCCGTTTAAATGCTACCCTCCCTATAAACTCGTCCAAGTTCTGGTCCGCCTTCCGTTGCCTTACCGGAACTAAGCCCTCCCCCTACTATCCTCTTCTCCACGATGATCACCCTTTCCCTGACGCCCTTAGTAAGGCCAATCACTTTGCCTCCTACCTGTCCGATGTGTTTTCCATCCCTGATGATCCCCAGTTCGATTACTCCCTCTTCCCAGATATCCGCGATCGAACTCACACCTCTGTCCCTCCCCTCTCTCCTGGTTTCCAGTACTTGGACAACATTCCACACACGGAACTTAATGCCCCCATCACTACACAGGATCTCATCACTACACTCCGCACCAAACGCAACACCGCTCCTGGTCACGATCGTGTCACCTACCGTCACCTTCGTGAAGCTCCTGTCTCTTTTCTCTCCACCCTGGCCAGGCTCTACAATGTAGTCCTGTCCACCGGTTACTACCCCGACCTGTGGAAAACCTCCCGTATCCTCATGTTCCTCAAACCTGGCAAACCACCGTCCGCCGTCTCCTCCTACCGTACCATCAGCCTTACCTCGGTCTTCAGCAAGGTCCTGGAATCTATCCTCACCCGCCGCATCCACCAGCATCTCCGCCAGCACCGCCTCCTCCCCGTTACCCAGTGTGGCTTTCGGCCGTCCTTCTCTTCCGACGATCTTCTCCTTCACCTCACTCATCTCCTTTCCGAACAGCTCAATTCCCGTCGCTCCGCAACTTCCTCTCTCTTGACCTTGAACGTGCATATGACCGCGTGTGGCATTCCGGTCTCCTCTTCAAGCTCCAAACCTTCGCCCTTCCCATTAACTACGTTCGTCTGATCGGTTCCTTTCTCTCCCGCCGTCCTTCCCATGTCACCATCCATAACACCGATTCCTACACCTTTTTCCCCTCCGCCGGTGTGCCCCAAGGCTCCGTCCTCTCCCCCCTTCTGTACTTGTTGTACACGGCGGACATGCCGCCGCCGTCACCCCCCGTCCACCTTCTCCAGTTTGCCGATGACACCGCCTTCCTTGCCCTTGCCCCCACCCTGCAACGCTCCCAACACCTTCTCCAATCCCATCTTGACCGGTTCACCGCTTGGTGCAACCAGTGGTTGCTCAAGGTCAATCCTTCCAAAACCCAGGCGATCATTGTCGGCAAAACCACTCCTTCCTTCCGCCTCCTTGATTTCTATCTCACCGTTTATGGCCGTCCCATCGCTCTCACCCCCACCCTTAAGTACCTTGGCGTCACCCTCGACCGTCGCCTCTCCTGGACTCCCCATCTCCAGACAATCCAAGCCAAGGCACGTTCCCGACTCCGTCTCCTCAGGCTCCTTTCTGGCCGTACGTGGGGTCTGGACCCCTCCACCATCCTCCACACCTATAAGTCCCTCATCCGCCCTATCCTCTGTTACGCCCATCCAGCCTGGATCTCCGCCCCCCCTTCCTTTTATAACTCCCTCCAAATCCTTGAACGCCATGCTCTCCGCCTTGCCTATCGCATCCGTCTCCCCTCCCCCACGCGGATCCTGTATGACCTTATCCCCTTCCCCCACCTCCTCCTCTTCCTCGAAAGGATACGAATCCACTACACCTCCCGTAAACTCGATCCTCCTCACCCGCTCGTCTCCCCGATCCTCTCCCACCCCCGCCCGCTGCCGCGCCTGTACTCCCATGTCCCACCCGGTCTCCATCTCTCCACCCTCCTTACCCTCTCCCGAGGTGGCTTCCGCCAGCTCCCTCTCCCTGATGATGTCCTCGTCCCCTCCATCTACCCCTCCTATCAACTCTTTTTTTTTTAAAAAAAAAAGGAATGCTGAGTGCAACGGACAGTCTGACGACGTAGGCGAAAGAAAAAATTGTCAAATCAATAATGGAGAGAGGGAAGACTAATCCCCACCCAGATGGTGCCAAAGCAGATGTTCTTGGCATCTAAGCATCACTTTTCGTCATAATTCGAGAGTTCCACTGGGTAAGACGAAACGTGGGAAGAATTTTTACGTGAAGCACCCTGCTTTGGTTGACGTCACTGCGCTGTTTACATCTAGTCCACATAAACCTGGAGTGCAGTCGAAGTAAGACTCTAAAACATCAATTTGGAAAGTATGCTTGGAATTCGACACAAAAGACTAAACTAAAAAACGTGTGTAATCAAGCACTGAGAACGACCGAGGAAGTTCCTGGCTACACTCCTAAGTAAGGGTAACGAACGGAAAATTATGCGTACGGCAATTGCACTGCTGTAACTAAAGTCACCCCTGAACATTATGCGCACTGCAATTCCACTGCTGTAATTAAAGTCACCCCGTGCGGTGCTTTTGATGAACCTCCATCACCCTAACAATTAATTTAAACTAGCAGGCTCAGATACGATCATCAGAGCCGTCCAAAAATTAAGTATTATAACAAACGACTTTCATTGTACATACATGAGCAAGTTACCGTATCTAATGCACACCTTACCAAGAAACTTTGTGGGTATGAAGTATATTGCTCAGAAATAATAAAAATACGTGGGTGCTTATTGCTATTTTGTTAGCAAACTACGAATAAGCAAGTGATATACCTGCAAAAATTTATGTTAATTTGAACGTTTTCGTGTTAAACTTGTCAATGCGAAGTAAAATATGCAGCGCTTCAATACTGTAGAGTTGTTCGGCGTTGCCAACAGATGTCAGCTGAAGACGCTGCCTCCGATAATACGGCGATCCTTTCAGCCCCGTCTCATATCGCCGTCTACGGTTGGTGATTGGCGGAAAACGAGTTGCATCGGCGGCGTACAGTTTTAGGTTCGTTTAAGCAGTCGCCGGCGGTTCCACGCGCATGCGCAGAGCTGAGGTGAAATTTACAGAATGCTATTCTTTGGCATATTACGGACTGGCAGCACACGCTTGTTTTTATCTTTGTAGCTCTTCACATGGCTTTACATTGATACCTATAGAAAGGAATCCACTACGCGCCGGTCATACTGTGCCTTGTGTTCCTTTAATTGTCCCAGTGTGTGGTTTTTTGTGTGCGATACTCTTTTACGGGTTTTATCTCCATTTTACAGTCGCCCCTTTTGTGTCTATTGTCTTCCATGATGTTCCCCCTTTTTTGTGTCTATGTTCGCCACGTTTTCTCCTTTGTTATTTTTAAATGTTTTCTATTGTTTGTTCTATGTCTCTCGGCTGAAGAGCAGCGCATATGCTGCTGTCAGCCCGCCCCAATGGTGAACTGAATACAGTGAAGCGGGGGGGAGGGGGGTTGTTAGAGGGGAAGGGGAAAGCGGGGATCAATACTCGGAGAAACATAGCGTATTTCTTTCATGAAAACGATCTAAATGTCGGTATTGTGCCCTTAGATCTGGTATACATGAGCTGCTATATTTGTTACCGGTGTGTTCGAACGACGTGCAAGTGTTGTGCAGTTGCTTCGGAAAGCAAACAGGAATAACTGCAGGGAAGGTGATGTTCTTTTTGAGAGCACCGTTGAGAAAATTTAAGTACCGGCACTTGAGACTGACTGCTGAAAGATTCTAGTTCTGCCCACATACATTTCCCATAAGGAGCACGAGGATAAGTTTAGAGACAATAGGGCTCGTACAGAGGCATATAGACAGCCGCTTTTCCTTCATTCCATTTGTGAGTGGGACAGGGAAGGACATGGCTAGTAGCGGTGCAGGGTAACCCCCGCTACACAGTCTACAGCAGCTTTCGGAGTATGTACATAAACGTAGATGTAGAGTCTTTGACAAGGCTGGTGGCAATAAAACACGGGAAGTGACGTTGTTTACAGGAGTTACCACATCCGGTAGAAGGCGTCGTGAGTATTATCTTTGAAGACGAAATTTTTGGCGGGCAGAAAGATCTATGTTTGTTATTGTTCTCGTGAAGATAAGTTGATGCAGCGTTGAACTGTAGTAGTAACACAGCATCAGGCTTTGTACTGTACCGATTTCTAAGAGACGAAAAGCGCAACTCAAAATTGTCGGAGTGAGAATAAGAAATGTTATATACATTCACATTCTGGGAGGCACATACACTACTGGCCATTAAAATTGCTGCACCAAGAAGAAATGCAGATGATAAACGAGCATTCATTGGACAAATATATTATACTAGAACTGACATGTGATTACATTTTCAAGCAATTTGGGTGCATACATCCTGAGAAATCAGTACCCTGAACAACCACCTCTGGCCGTAATAACGCCTGGGCATTGAGTCAAACACAGCTTGGATGCTATGTACAGCTACAGCTGCCCATGCAGCTTCAACAGTATATCACAGTTTATCAAGAGTAGTGACTGGCATATTGTGACGAGCCAGGTGGTCGGTCGCCATTGACCAGTCGTTTTCAATTGGTGAGAGACCTGCAGAATGTGCTGGCCAGGGCAGCAGTCGAATATTTTCTGTATACAGAAAGGCCCGCAGCAACTTCCTTTCCCACTGGAAAAACAAGTTGCCCAGAACTGCAATACTAAATGCTATACTGTACAGTGTGCTCATTGACACTTGAAGTGTTTCTTTCCATTTAGTGATGTAAACAAATCTTATGACGAATGAGTCCATTTTGTAAATATTTCTATTCTTCTTATACAAGATATGCCTGTAAGAGTTACTGTTAAGTCAACTATAAGTTCATCAGGCAAATTAAGGAAAACTACAGTTCCAAATGGGGGATAGATACCTATACATAGTGTTAATATGCATATCTTACAATTAATTATGGAGTAGTCTACATACTAATGCAATGAGTTTGTTGAGGTGATGAATCCATAAACAATAAACACATTCCAAGTACAGGGAACCTTGGCTAAATAGTCTTATACTGCTGAAGGCTAAACAGAATAAATAAAAAAGTACACGAAATCTTTCACTGCATTTGCATAACTTTCTGGATTAAAATTATCTTTCTCAGATGAATAATATTGAATTCAATTTGTGTTAATCACCAAAATTTTAATTAATTCAGGGACAAGCATTATAGCGCTTGGATCGATCATAATTCCTTCCTTTTGACAAAATGGTAGCATGTTATAGTAATAGTACTTCTATGGATTAGTACACACAGCAACAAAACACTGCTGTTGTAAATGAGAGCAGTAACGGTTGCACCAGATCTACATCCACAAAGGTGCTATCCAGCATAAATATTTTGTGATATGTACCTAAGACAAAGAGTTACAAAAAAGGACTCTGGGTTAAGTAGGTATAATCTTGTGTAGGAAGGACCTCATGTCAGGACACGATACAAGAAAACATAAAAAAGGTATTTACTTTCACAGTTACTTTTTATTTTCCATGTACCATTAAGATTAATCAAATATGTGTAATAAGATATCTGATCACAATACCATTACTTCAGAGAAACAAATATTTATGAATAAACACTAGTGGTAGAACAGTCTGCAAAGTTATTTTAAGAGCAGTAACTGCAATTTATACCGGTAGTGAATAAGCAACATGGATTGTGAACTTCTCAGCACTGTACTGCATAGTCCAAAATAAAAGAACTGTGATTGTACAATTGAGAGATAGCAGAATCCAAAAACTGAATCTTACTATTCTGCAAGTGGCACCAGTTGCACACCTATTGCAGTAAACTATACATTAAATCATGATCTCAGTTTCAGATATCACTATGAGTGATTGACACTTACAATGAAAATCAAATTATGTGCATTTTATGTACTTAGGTAGAACTTACAAAAATTGTTTGTGTAAACATTTTGAAATCCCACTTGTGAAATGTGAACAACAATATTTTAGAGTCATTGGCGAATCTAGAAAATGGAAAAAGGAAACTGAGCAGGCGAGAGAGAGAGAGAGAGTGAGAGAGAGAGAGAGAGAGAGAGAGAGAGAGAGAGAGAGACCATGCCGGGACATAGAGACAGGATAGTGAACTGCTAGTTGCAGCATCTGCAGGCTATGCTGGGGCTGTGGGGGAAGTGGAGTAAAGTAGAGAAGGGAAAAACATATTGCCAGTGTGCCGGTGGGGTAGAAGGTTGTGTAGGGCCGGAGAATCTCAGTGGGAGCAGGGAAGGTTAAGATCAAGGTGATGGTGTGGGTGGAAAGAATCCAGTCAGTGAAGAAGTCACTGAATTCGTGTCCTGTGGCATGCTCGGCAAATGGGTGATCCGGCCAGTTTGGCATTGGCCATTCATTTGGAGACACAACTTGGCAGTGGACATGACGGTGTAGTGTGACAGACAGTGGCTGCAGATAACTGGGTAGATCACATGACTGCTTTCACTTTTGCCCCTGCCTTCCATGGGATGGGAGATGTCAGGGATAGGACTGGAGTGTGTTGTGATGTGGGTCAGGTTTTGCATCTATTACAAGATAAGCCCTATGGGACAATTATGTGGTCTCTTCTATGATGCCTCTTCAGTAGCACACCATTCTGAAGTCGTAAGTTCAGGATGGTGTTTGCTCGAAAATGTACGCACTGCCACAATTTTTGTTTCACCTTTCATATTTTGTCTTCAAGGTCCAATTGTTGGATGATGACCAATTTCTTAACATCATGTGAAAAAAAAAATACTACTCAGTATAGACTATAATTATTAACAATAATTTGGCCTGTAAAAAGTGTAGTGATATAGGACTTTGGAATAGTATGTGGAATCACTTTATGCATCTGCGTTGGCACTAATCCATTTACGGGTACGAGCACAATACTGAACATCGTGGAAGGTTACACAATTTTCATAACTAATCAGTTAATGAAGTAAGCCACCGTATGCATAAAAATTGGAGTAACAGAAGTACAGCACTCTGAGATGAAATCTAATAAGCACAGAGTCAAAATTTGCAATGTAAAATGTGTTTACTTCTTGAACTTTAATGATGATTGTCTTGTAAGTTAATTTTTTCCACAAAATTTTAACTATGTTAATAAAAAGTAGGAATGCTACCAAATCTATTTATTAGCTCAATTAGCTCAAAATATTTTCACTGCTATTTACTTTAGTAAAATTTTTAATCAGACATAAACTTTAATTAACACAGTTTTAAACGAAACTAATTGTATTTTTGCTGTCAGACGCTGAGACTACAACTGTAACAATGAAACCTGAACTAAATAACAAATGGGCTGATTTATGCCTACATCGCATACAAATATTACTGAAAATCAGAAACAAAAGACACCCAGAGACAGAAAGGAGAGAAAAAATTACTGGTAGTAGTTGGGGTGTGGTTAGAGCAAGTGGTGGGTGCCACAGCATGCCAGGACTGTCCCCCGTGATATGTACAGTTGTAGCTTATCTTCACTGAGCCGGTGTTTATTAACACATAATGTAGTCTTCCTGTTTACACCTAAAGGAATACTAAGAATACCAATTTTATTTTTTAATGACCTGACATTTATATATAAGAGAAATTGTGAGTCATCGCCACAAAGGGTTAAAGGTGGATTCTCAGACAGCAGCACATCATTGTCTCCACTTTGTACACAGTCATCTGTTATAAGGACATTGCATACAAACAGCAGCAGCTAGCTCCTGCATTGCATTGAATCCAGATGCTCCCAGCAAAGTAATTTGCTCAGAACCACCCATAAAAAGATCACCGTTTCCTTCTTGTTCTGGCAGACTCTCATACAACGACTTCTTTGTTTTCATCCAAATTCTGCGTATTTGTTTTTTGCAATGTCCTACTAATGTAACTGAACATTTGTAATACTGTCCAATGAAAGGACTGTAATTGTTTCCTTCTTCATAGATTTTTCAATGAATTTGTAGCAGTAACAATAAATATGAAAACATGACCAAAGAATGTAATATTTAAACTTTTAGTCATTGCATCTAAGATAAACAAACAGTGATATACTGAAGTCATGTACCAGTTAAACGTCCTCAACTATTTATCTTGAAATAAACTAGATTATGTACAATGTATGTAGTTAATTGACAGTATGACATTTTTTTTTATTTTTTATTTATTTATTTATTTATTTATTTATTTATTTTTTACAATACGTACAATGTATGTCGTGCACTCACAAGATACTTGTTTGTTGACCCGTATGTGCTTTCTGAATTTACCTTACAGTTAATTTTTATAACAAAAAGTGCTCTAAATATGGCATGAACATAGGCATCATGCTGCTCTACAGATCAATATGTTACATCTAGCTCAAAATAGCTTGGCAGCCACACTGCCTCAGGTGTGTCTACCTTTTGTTACGAGGGGGTGACCATCTTAGTATGCAGTAATCGGCTGAGCAGTGTGCTTAGTACACTATCAGCAGTTGCATTAATTGTTAATGGAGTGATTTTTCTTATTAGCCACTTCAGTCAGTTATATTATTAGTCATACTGGGATGAGATGTCCTTGAGATCTTTTGCAGACTCACTAACTGTAGCTTAGGAGTTCTGCTTTTGAGAAGGCCTCATTCATTGAACTGAATCTCCCCTGCCAGATAGTATTCACATGCAACGAAACCCCCACTATTTCCACTGTACCCACCCGTACAATACTATCCGGACAGGTATAGGACAACACTTTACTCTTAACACACTGCTTTCACACTTCAGCTTGGCCACAAGTGACTGAACTGTCACCTGGCCACCCTAACCTAATCCTCTGGTTACACTACAGATCAGTGACCACAACAAAACACGTATTCAGTCTTGTTAAGGTCAGTGTTCATTTCGGGTGATAAAGTAGTTGTCTACACAAGCTGAAAATTAATTTACATAAGAATAAAGCGTCTGAAATGTAGGGTTACAGAAGAATGGTGAAGACTGTGTGGGTATACTGGATAACTAAATAGGTGGCACTGAATAAATATGGCAAGAAGAGAAATTAATGGCACAACTAAAGAATGGGACTGACTGTTAGGACACATCCCGAGGCATCGAGGAATCGTCAAGTCAATTTGGTACTGAAGGGAAGTGTGTGGGATAAAAATTAGAGAGGTCCAACCTAGCGTTTCACTACTGTAAGCAGATTCAAATGGATGGAAGTTGTACCTCATAACAAAATGTTATTGGAAACTGTGCCTTATAACAAAATATATCCAAGTTTCCTGAATAAATTAATTACAGTTACATCCAATGCTTTTAAGTGTGATATCCTCACACATTTGTGCATCAGTACAAATTGTCAGAACTGCTTCTAAAGGGTATTAAATATCATTAGTATCATTATTATCTTCCATTAACTATTCTGAGATCCAATATTTACTATCAACAAACATTTGATATAATAGTCAGTGGATGTAGACCCATTTATAACATGGCTCCAGCATGTACAAGAAAGTATTTGAAAAAGAACAAAAAAATATTCTGAACCGCCCTTGAAGGCCCAACGGTACTGCCTGGCTGCTGTGTCACCCCTCAGCCCTTAGGCATTACCTGGTGCAGATACAGAGGGTCATGTGGTCAGTAAACAACTCTCCCAGTCGTTGGCAGCTTTCGTGGCCAGTTTTGCTACTTCTCAGTCGAGCAGCTTCTCAATACGCCTCACAAGGGCTGAGTGCACCTCGTTTGCAAACAGCACTCGGCAGACACGTATAGTGACCCATCCGAGTGCTGGCCGAGCCCGACAGCGCTTAACATCGGTGATCTGACGGGAACTGGTGTTACCGCTGCAGCGAGACCACTGGACGAGAGAAATGTCGGTTTCATTTTTTATTGTGTTCTGACCAAAGGAAACTAGGGTGCAATTGTCTTTCACGTGTTCATCGCTGTATTTCATAACTCACAGATTTCAACATGTTTGCACAAGAAACATTAAACACAAAATAATATTTAATTATTACGGGCTCCAAATATTTATGTTTTCTGTGTAGTATTATCACTCCTAGCATATTTGTGTGTTTGTGATATTTTTTATTTCAATGTTACAAAATCACTGATTAAAAAATTGGCTAATTAGAAATTGCTTTCCCACGAATAAAGAGTATTAGACACGTATTTGAAGACAGGAAGCAAGCTGTACAGGATACTCCCTCAACGCAAGTTTCACATCCTTTGCTGTACTTTGTCAGTGGTGTTACTAATGCCCTTGGTCCCTGCAAACCAAGTTGGACCTGGAATATTAGGCAGTGAGTACCAGTGTAATAAAGTCTCAATCAATATTGTAATGTTTAATACAATTATAATTGCACATTTTGCTCATCTTTACTCTCGGTGCATTTCCTTTGCCACAGCTGAATAATAAATCTGTAAAAATGTAATTGTAATGATCACAGTACAGTGTGTAGATATGCTATCAATACTGTACAAATTACAGTGAGTACTGTTATTAGCTAACAAAAATAGACACTACATTAACCATTGTTGATTTGAATGTTTATGACTTTCATGTAGAATAGAAGGCAATTCTTCACAAAATGAGGCGTTATTAAAAAGAAAAATCTTTTTATACACGTCAAAATAAGACTTTCAAACTGCATCGGAATAATGGCCACAGAGGATGAAACTCAAGAAATGTACCCATAGCAGTTCTTCACTTGTTGATAGGAAAAATAAAACTACCTTAAATGCATACATTGTGAGGTATTTATTTTACAAATCTTATATATGGGACTTACCATCCCACGATTGGAACACATTGACTTTTTGAGCACTGCTGTAACATACTCTTGCTGCCCACGTATCTCAAATAAGCCAAAAATCTGTAGGCATACTTAAAGCACTTAATGATGTCTTTTGCTGTGTTTTATGCATGTTCCTCAAGCATGCAGCATCAGTATTTGGGCACAGTCTGACAGCATTGAGAAAATACTCAGTAGTTGAAGTCGGTGGGGTAAAGTCTGTGAATGATGTTGCTTCCCATGTTTCAGTGTGGGAACAGTCTTTTGTTGATTTTATAAATTTCTGTCAAATCGTAGTTAAAATAAGACACCTCTTTTAAATTACATATTTCTAGTTCGTTAATGAAGTTACTATAGGTGAACGTGTATTCGACATATTTACAATGTGAATCATCTCATTTGAAGACGTACTTCATTGGGAATCGTATACAATTTCATTGCGAGGAGCAAACGATCTGCTGAGTTGGAAGCAGCCTGGCCCCTACTGAAGGAGGCTTGCCACCTACTGATCGGCCCACGATTGGTGGGCACGAGCAGAATCGTGATCAATGGAGGTCAGTGTGCAAAAATGGCTGTCACGACAGCCTCCCAAATTAAAGATCACTCTCAACAACGCGGGAGACACTGACACCCCAGGTGAACATCCACAATGGTCACTCTGGTATGAAAGGCAAAAAGGTGGCATTGGCCAACTGCACAACATGAATGACGGGGGCTACCTGACACGATAAAATCGGATCAGCTCGAACAGCGAAGATTGTCGAAACAGTGATAACTGGTGAAGTAATGCACCACAAAGGGTAGCTGGCACAGCAGGAAGAACTGAATCATAATATTAGCAACTTCGAAGAAGATAAAAGACACCAAAGACTGAGTCATCTGTGAGACACCGTGGTAGACCATTTTGGCTACCATACTGGAAAGAAAAATGATTAGTCCCAGCTAAGGCTGGAACCCGAGAAAAACCCCAGCGTGTAATACTATTTACTTGCCATATTCTTCTAATATTTTCTTTAGCTATACATATACCACATATAAATTCATTGTTCCCGTCTTTTCTTTAGCTATGTGTATTATTTGTGTGTAAAATTTGTAACAACATTCTAAAGAAATAACTTAAAATGGTAAGACTGAACAAGAGGAATTACCCACTTTTTGCAAGAAAAGGGATATAAATGCAAAAAAAAATAAACGTTGTTCAAACCTATGGCTGGAAAGGGTAGTTAGCATGCTCTCAAACAGCTTGCTCTTCCCTCTTATGGAAGAGCCTGGGGAGGGGGAGGGGGGAGGGGTAAGGGTGATAATGACCTTAGCTTGAATTTTTTTTTTGGGGGGGGGGGGGGCTTGGATAGCAATGGAGCAATTTGTGTCTGCTAATATCAATAAAAGTAAGACACAGTGTTAAGCCATGTTGTTAATGACATGCCATACCCATGGTTCTAAATTTGTGTTACTCAGGGAATATAGCTGATAGTTATTTATCTGTGTTATTTCTTTGAGGTAACATTATTTTTTTAAGACAGTTAAGAATAATCAATGGACAACCTGTGCCACCTTTCTTATACCCCAAGCAAATTAAGAAAAATAGGGAAAATAATTTATAAGCTTTTGAAACTTTAGGAAAATAGTCATACTGGATATAGCAGTGAGAAACAGAAAAGTTCCCTCCCCTGGTTGGTGAGCGTCTACCTCCACCACCCCTTAATTGAATTTTTTGAACTTTATTTGTCTGCTTTTATGAAAAACAGTTCATCTTACGAAGATGGCAAAAAATATTTCTAGTGGAATTCTGCTCAAAGAAGTTCATATTCATGTTTTAACCAAAATAAACACGTTAGGATTAGAGGAGGCCGCTCAGTGAAAAACACAAATACTGAGTTATTGATAGGCACAAACAAAAGAAGGAAAACTTGCTAACTTTAAGATTTATTCTTTGACGAACTAGACTAACAAAAACAAACACTCTCTCTCTATCTCTCTCTCTCTCTCTCTCTCTCTGTCTCTGTCTCTGTCTCTGTCTCTGTCTCTGACTCCATGCTGCCAGCTAGGCTGATAGTGTCAGAGCTATTTTGATTTTGTGGTGGGTGGGCTGACTGTGGTGCGGTAGTGTCAAGCAGGGTGGGTAGAGGGAAAGGAGGTGGGAAGGGAGGGCAGGGAGATGAGTTGGTAACGGGTAGCTAGCAGCTCGGACAGAGATGGCCAGTCTGCCAGCTAGGAATGTGGGAGGGAGCAGTGGCAGGTATATGAGCTGGCACAATTGTAGAGGCCATTGGGAAGGGGCACATACTGAAAGCAATTTAACTTGGGAGGGGTGACAGAATGGAGGGGACAGAAATTATTGGGTTGAGGATGTGGAGACCGCAGTTTCCTGTAGGTTGAGGCCGGGATAATTTCAGAAACAGAGAATATGTTGTAAGGATAACTCTGGTCTGTGTGGTTCAGAAGAGCTAGTGGTGGAGGGGAGGATCTATATAATCTGGGATGTGAACCAGCCATTAAAATCAATCATTTTATGTTCAGCTGCACGTTGTGCCACAAGTATGGTCTACTTTGCTTTTGGCCATTCATCCTGGTGGACAGCTATACAATACAGAAAGCTGTGCAGTGATTGCACCAGAGCTGGTATATGATGGCTGCTTTCACAGGTGGCCCAGCCTCTGATGAGGTGGGATAAGCCAGTGACATGACTAGAGTAGTAGGTGCTGGGTGTGTGGATTAGGCAGATCTCGTACTTTGGTCTGCCACATGTATACGATCTCTGTAATTAGCAGATGAGAGTGGGAGTAGCACAGAGATACACCAGGATGATGTGTAGGTTGGGTGGGCAATGAAACCTCACTTTAGGAGGGGTGCGAAGCATCTAGGGCAGGATGTCCTTCTTTTGAGGCAGGAAGAGAGATAAAGCCCTGGTGACGATATGGTTCACTTGCTCCAGTCCAGAGTAATATTGGGTGATGAGGGGGCACTCCTTTCAGCTGGTTCATGAGGATGGTGGGAGGATTGCAGGTGTGTGAGGATATGGCAGTGGAAATTTGTTTGTGGACAGTATTGGGGGAATGTTGCTGTCTGCAAAGGCCTTTGTGAGCCCTTCAGCATAGAGGGCAAGAGAGTTATCCTCAGAGCAGATATGTCATCCACAGGTGGCTGAGCTGTACATGGGGGAATTTTTTTTTGTGTGAAAGGGATGGCAGCTGTCGAAATGTTGGTGGTTAGTGAGTTTGATGTTGACTGAGGTGTGGATGGAGCCATCAGAGAGGTGGAGGTCAACTTCCAGGAAGGTGGCACTTTGTGTGGAGGAGGACCAGGTGGAGCAGATAGGAGAAATGGTGTTGAGGTTCTGAAGGAATGTGGATAGGTTGCCCTTGCCCTGAGTTCAGATCATTGAATATTTGTGAAATGACTCCATAACTGTAATGTACAGGCAATTTGTATTCTAAGCATTTTTATAGTAATTGTATCTCAGTGTGGGAGTCATTCATTGACTTTCTGCAAATAAATCCTACAATGAAAATTGATATTTCTCTCAAGAATCTAGAAAATTTAATAATTCTTGCATAGTGGCATCAAACTTGGTATCAAGAGTGTGGCACCCACTTCAAACGGAACAGGGGTTTGACATTAATTTAGCATAGCAGTCTTGATGATAACAGTCTTCTGCATCTACTGGACACAAAACATTGTTGATATGTTCGGCAACTTTTCTGCAAAAATCATAATTACATTTCTGTGCTTTCTCGGGCAGTGTGTGTTTCAACGTTAATTGTATCATTGCCATCAATATCTTAGTGAAACTCTTGAGAATGAGGTTCAGTGACCTGGAAAAGTGCCAAACACCAGCAGTCAGATGTGTGTCAAATGATGTTGCCGAGGTCTCCCATCACAGCACTGCATAGCAGGAGAGCTATTAGGCAGACACTGAAACCCTGTGGCTGCATCGTGTTTACTGCAACAAATAAACTACAGTAGTGCTATCTCTTTGTTTGGTCATCAGCCTTCTCAGTTACAGATATGAGATGACAGTGTAAACTTCCGCATGAGAAACCCCCCCCTCCCCAAAAAAAAAAAAAAAGAAAAAAAGATGGTCCCCTCACAGAAGTCCAGACATCTTACTCACCAGCCATACACCATGAAGTGAAGTGTCATAACCATCTCTCAGCCACATCATTTACATTTACAATAGCTATGGCTTAAGTTACACAATGAAGACAGTGCCCCCAACTAGACATTTCCATTTCAGTCACAGAAAATTTGTCAATATTATCTTGTTAAATACACATAAGCAGAGTCTCTATTAAGAAGTTATTTTTCCCAAACACGTTTGCAGAAATAAGTAAATTATTGCCCAGATCATCCAAAAATGATGGATTTATTGCATCAGAAGACCTGAAATTCTCACAAGCTGTGCTCCTGAAGCATAAACCAGGTATGTAACATAGCTCTATGATATGTTACATTATTTTAAACTGTATTCATCCAAGACAAAAGAAGTCACTTCATACTTGTAGGTTTATGTCCAAATCAGTGGATGGCCTCTGATAAAGAATTTACATCATTGCACTATGCACCTGACAAACAAACAAATTCTCAGTCTTAGCAACAACCCATTTCATCTTCTATAACTCTCTCACTGTAATGTTACTGGAAACTTATTACCTATAGACGAACTGTCACTGAAGAAACAAAAACAACATAACTGACATTGCTTTTGCATAAATGCAAAAATGTGCAGAGGCACAGGTAATTGTTGTGTGGAGAGCAGTTCTTGTACCAAGACTTCAGCTGATGGAAATTGGTATAATCTCTTCAGTGACAAACTGTTGCTCACTAGAAAGTGGTGCACCAACATGGAGATCTGCCTTGACAGTTATTCACAATGCAAGACACTGCACCAATTGTTGATTCTCTGCAAGCCTTCCTGCACTTTGCTGCAATCTTCCAGATTCTCAGCCTCCATACAGACAAATAGTCTCGCATAACTACAGGAGCTCCAGTTATGCAGTATTTCATTCTTTTGCAATTTACAAGGAATTTCCATTTTTTTTACCTTGTTTGACTTAAGCAGTATATTTTCCACCTTCATTTGCGTTGTAAGGAAATGAAAATCCATCATTCTGGCTGAAACAGCTGTGTCACATATGGCAGCTGAAGAAAATCAGGAAAGGAAAGCTGATAAATTGAAATAAATAATAGCCACAAAATCAAACTCACTATACTTCAGTTGCGACTAAAAGCTTTTTTATATATACATATAGTTTGGGAATAATTCTCAAACATAATGGTGAACAGAAACTGTCATGACTTTCCATTAAGAAGAAAACTTCTACTGTGAAAACACTTTGTGTAGTGTAAGCCAACATTTGGTCGAAACATCTGTCAACTGAATATCAGTTTCAAGTTGATGCACTGAACAAATTTCATCTCTGTTTATTTTCTTTACTTATCACTAATTCAGTTTGAGGCAATATTCAGTTGCCTGTTACTCAGCCACAGATCTGATGTGAAAAGCCTTGAGGAAGATTGTGTCCATCTCGATGGAGACCACATAGTAAGAGATAAGCTCTGTCTGTTGGTAGAATCCTGATAGTATGTCCTTACTCCTGTGGTCAATGGTACATTAAACACTAATCTTCACACAATGGAAAATCCATTACATAATAGTGACAATGTTATGAAAAGGGTAGTTGCTACTCACCACATAGCAGAGATACTGAATATATGTTGTCTAATTGTGATGAACGGAATGGACAGTGTCTTGAAAGGAGGATATAAGATGAACATCAACAAAAGCAAAATGAGGATAATGGAATGTAGTCAAATTAAATCAGGTGATGCTGAGGGGATTAGATTAGGAAATGAGACACTTAAAGTAGTAAAGGAGTTTTGCTATTTAGGGAGTAAAATAACTGATGATGGTCGAAGTAGAGAGGATATAAAATGTAGACTGGCAATGGCAAGGAAATCGTTTCTGAAGAAGAGAAATTTGTTAACATCGAGTATAGATTTAAGTGTCAGGAAGTCGTTTCTGAAAGTATTTGTATGGAGTGTAGCCATGTATGGAAGTGAAACATGGACGATAACCAGTTTGGACAAGAAGAGAATAGAAGCTTTCGAAATGTGGTGCTACAGAAGAATGCTGAAGATAAGGTGGGTAGATCATGTAACTAATGAGGAGGTATTGAATAGGATTGGGGAGAAGAGAAGTTTGTGGCACAACTTGACTAGAAGAAGGGATCGGTTGGTAGGACATGTTTTGAGGCATCAAGGGATCACAAATTTAGCATTGGAGGGCAGCGTGGAGGGTAAAAATCGTAGAGGGAGACCAAGAGATCAATACACTAAGCAGATTCAGAAGGATGTAGGTTGCAGTAGGTACTGGGAGATGAAGAAGCTTGCACAGGATAGAGTAGCATGGAGAGCTGCATCAAACCAGTCTCAGGACTGAAGACCACAACAACAACAACAACAATTGTGATGAATGCCTGTTTGGCTGAAAGCTTTGTTTGACAGTCTTTTTGTTGTGCCTAACTGTGAATCAGTATCTGCACTATATGATGAGTAGCACCTATCCTTTTTATAATATTATCAAACAAACTTCCTTTTTTGTTGCTGTGATATGACAAAGCAATCCAGGTACTGTCAGTGTGACTATTTTAAACCAGACACTTGCTTTTGTTGTTATAACCAGTGCTTGATTTGTGATGGTATACCATACTGATACCTGTGATAAAAAACCATTAAAATAATGTTTTAAAGACATTAATGAGAAACATTCAGTGGTAGGTCACAGTTACTGGTACCACTACTTTTTCACAAATCAAGCACTGGTCATAACAGCTGCTACTTCTGCTTGTTCTGTTTCTTCAAGGTACCGATGTGGCATGTGGATTACTAATGTGGCATGACAAACAAACAATCACAATTTCAAAAGAATAGTGATTTCTTCCACTCACTGGCAATAATGACATCACTGCAAAACAGCTATTCACCCAACTATTCACACACAAAATACTCAAAATTTAATAAAAAATTGCAAAAATGAAAACTATTTCTGTTGTAAATTTCACAGGGCCTATATATCTCAAATGAAGGCCTCAAAACCAGTAACCCATACAGAACTCAAAAACTCAACACAATTTTCACTTGAGCTACACAACTCCAAATTTCACTTCACCCACATAGTTCAAACAAAGCCCTAGATACAACAATTACACTTACTCTATATAAACCAAATTTCTCAGTACAAAAGACCAAACGATGCTCATATGACTAATATCAGAAATGTATCCTAAACAATGATGGTACATCAGTACCCATGATACCTACCAATAACAATCCAACAATTATCGAACACTAACAAGGCTTCTACCAGTTTTTCCATTCGTCTGCAAAGAATTTTCATTAGTATTTTGTAGCCGTGACATTTTAAACTGATAGTTCGGTAATTTTCACATCTGTCAATGCCTGCTTTCTTTGGGATTGGCATTATTATATTCTTCTTGAAGTCTGAGGGTATTTCGCCTGTCTTTTAAATCTTGCTCACCAGATGGTAGAGTTTTGTCAGGACTGGCTCTCCCAAGGCTGTCAGTAGTTCTAATGGAATGTTGTCTACTCCCGGTGCCTTGTTTCGACTTAGGTGAAACATGGACGATAAATAGTTTATGCAAGAAGGGAATAGAAGCTTTCGAAATGTGGTGCTACAGAAGAATGCTGAAGATTATATGCGTAGATCACGTAACTAACGAGGAGGTATTGAATAAAATTGGGGAGAAGAGAAATTTGTGGCACAACTCGACTAGAAAAAGGGATCGGTTGGTAGGACATGTTCTGAGGCATCAAGGGATCACCAGTTTAGTATTGGAGGGCAGTGTGGAGGGTAAAAATCGTAGAGGCAGACCAAGAGATGAATTCACTAAGCAGATTCAGAAGGATGTAGGCTGCAGTTATGTTATGTTATGTGTTATGTTATGTGGTTTATTCATCTCATTACATACAATTTTCAAATCATTTGATTTGATGTACAGGAGACATGTCAAGGTTTACAAAAGAAACTTTTTTCACTTTTTTTTAAGAGAATTACAAAAGTTTACATTATATTTTACATTTCTAAGTTACAGCTACACATGTACATAATATAATAAATGTATTACAATCCCTGTGTTCTGATTGTGAAGCTGTCCTCAATGAATTCATCGACAGAATAATAACACTTTTCCACCAGGAGAGTAAAGAGCAATCTTTTCAGTGAACCAATCTCCATTTTAAATATATTACTGCCTTTTATTTTATTGAAAATTTTTAACCCCATATACTCTGGCGTTTGGGCATAAAGTTTTAAACGATGTGTTGGAAGTTTGCAGTTATCTCTGTGGCAAGTGCTGTAGTTGTGGTCAAAACGGAAATTGTCTAGTGTATGTTGATTTCTATATAGGAACACCACCATCTCATATATGTAAAGTGAGGGGATAGATAGTACTTTTAAATTTTTTAACAGTGGTCGACAGGATTCCCGTTTTTTTGCAACACACATGTTTCTAATTACTTTCTTTTGTAATACTAGGAGCCTAGTGACATTTGCTGAATTTCCCCAGAAGATTATGCCATAGCGAATAACTGACTCAAAGTAGCAGTGATAAACTATCTTTCTGGTATCCATGTTTGTGGCACCTGACAAAATACACATTGCAAATGCTAAGTTGTTCAGTTGATTTGCTAAGTAATCTATGTGTACCTTGCAATTTAAATTTTTGTCAAGATTTAGGCCTAAGAACTTCACGTCGTTTGCTTCTGTGATATCCTGATCATTGCAAGTTATCTTTATTTCACTCCTTTCTACTGATTTAGCTTCAAATTGCATCATTTTGGTTTTAGTTACATTTAGTTTTAGTCCATTTTGATAGAACCAAGATTCAAGTTTTTCTAAAGTATTTTTGGCTTTTTCTGGAATATTTTCAGATACCTCATTTTCAATTAGAACTGATGTATCATCAGCAAATAAGACTGAATGAACATCAATAGCAAGGGGTAGGTCATTTACGTAAAAAAGAAACAGATAGGGACCCAATATCGAACCTTGTGGGACTCCTTGGGGAACTGTTTTCCAGTCTGATGAATAATTGGTTCCATTTGAAGTTAAAATTACTCTTTGTTTCCTACCTGACAGGTAAGAGCTAAACCATTTTAAAGCAGTGTCTCTGATTCCATACATCTGTAATTTGTAGAGGAGTAATGCATGGTTCACTGAATCAAAAGCTTTAGTCAGATCACAGAATATACCTGTGACCTTTCTACCTTTATCTAACGTGGAGCATATTTTTTGGATAAACTCATTTATAGCATTCGCAGTGCTTTTACCCTGTTGGAATCCGAACTGGTTTTTAAAAATTATATCATTTACAGTAAGAAAGTTATTAATTTGTTTTGCTGCAATCTTTTCAAACACTTTAGAGAAGACCAGCAAGAGAGAGATAGGGCGGTAATTCCCCATATCTTCTGTCGATCCTTTCTTGAATAGAGGTTTGATCTCACCATATTTCAATACCTCTGGAAAGCATCCCTGTTCATAAGATTGATTTATAATAGTTGACAGTGGTTGGGAAATAATATCGTGCACATACTTGATTACAGATGTTGTTATTTCATCCCACTCATGTGAGGTTTTGTTTTTTAGAGACAATATTTCCTTTTCCACATCCCTTTGGGTTATTTTTTCAAATTGTTTAAAAGATATGTTCTGGCTGTTTTCCAAATTTGTGATGCCCTGATAGAATGTCGTATCCACATCCGATCTTACTACGTTTAGGAAGAATTCGTTGAAACAACTTGACATCTGAACAGGGTTTACTATAATTTCATTTTCATGTCTAATTTTCAAAATCTCATGAATTTTTACTTTGGCTCCTAGTTCAGACTGAACAACTGACCACACTGCTTTTGTCTTATTTCTGTGTTCTCGTATGAATTTATTATTTGCCATTTTTTTAGCTGCCGCTACAACTTTCCTAAATACAGCTTTATACTGTTTGACATAAATAACAAAATCTGGATTTCTGTTTGATTTTAACTCATTGTGGAGCTCTCTCTTTCTGGCACTAGAGATCTTTATTCCTGTTGTAATCCATTTGAGTTTACCATTAACCTTCTTTTGCTTATATCTACGAGGAAATGATTCATTAAATACCTCTAAGAAACAATTTAAGAATTTGTCATAGTTTATCGAGCTTGAACTATTGTAGTCTACAGGCCAGCTTATTGTACTTAATTTACTGCGGAATAAATCCATTTTACTTTTACTGAGATCCCTTTTTATACACACTTCTGGAGGCTTTAGGTTATTTGCTTTTGGGAGCTCAATAAACAGAGCTGAGTGATCTGAAATACCCAAGTCTAAACAGTATTTGTGCTTATTTCCACTGTCAAATATGTAGTTAGTAATAATATTATCAATGCAGGTCACTGATCTGCTGTTTTCCCTAGTGCCTTCAGAAAAATTTAGCTTGAAACCAGATTTCTGAATTAAGTCATGAAATTTTGTGGAATCATTGCTTTCAACTAAGACATTTAAGTTGAAGTCTGTTGCTATAACAACTTTTTTCTTACTTTCTTTCTGGAGTTTTTCCAGGAGGCATTCGAATTTGGTTAAAAACACTTTTGTTACCGCACATCCAGGAATTCTGTAGATTGCTATAACCAATGTATTTAGATCACTCAGCTCTACAGAGCAACTTTCAAACACGCTCTCTTCATTTAAATAATTAAAACTATCTCTTACTGTATAACTTATGGAAGAATTGACAAGAATGCAGGAGCCTCCACGAGATTTGCTTATTCTACAAAAGCTAGCAGCTACCTTAAAATTATTAATACTATTTAGTACTTTTATACTATCTTCTGTTAACCAGTGTTCATTTAGGCAGATTATTTTAATATTTACGGATTCTGAAAGCAGAATTTTTAGTTCGTCGATTTTTGAGAATTTACGATTTGATAGTTCTGCCCCTAAGCCATTTATATTCAAGTGCATCAATAGATCATTTTTGGTTTTAGTTATTTCACGTGCATCCTTTGTTTGGTACCTAAACTTTTTATTTTCAGTTTGAATTTTTTCTTTGTCACCCCTATCACAATGAATTAGTTTCCCTTGCTTCTTAGGACTTTACACACGTCTATGAACATTTTACTAAGGTTCACAGAGCCTAATCTATTCAAGTGCAGGCCGTCTTTTCCCAGACACTTGCAGTTTAAGAATTTGTTTGGGTCAATGAATACTGCACCAAGTATGTTGCACTGTTCCCTAATGCCGGTATTTATCCTGTTGATATAAGTATCACTTACCGATCTTCGATGAATGATCCCACTAATTACCAGCCTGGATGTTGGGTATACAGTTTTCGCCGATCTAATCAGATTCCGCGTTTCATTCACGATTTCTTCCTCACTGTTACTGCGGATGGAGTTTGTGCCCACGTGGATTAAGACACCTCTGTAATCGTCGGTACTTAAAGTTTTGTTACCAGTTTCGCCCGTGTTTCTTTTTGTGGACAATACATTCTTAAAATGTTTGTTGAGTTGATGCGATCGGATTCCAGGTCGAACATCGACCTTGCAGTCCGGCACAATAACATTTTTTAATATAGAATCACCTATTAGCAGAAAATCGTTTTTGTCATCTTCTTTGTTCTTTGCACTTTTACGTTTGTCCTTCTTATTGTAGGAAACTGTTTTCCATTTATACTTATCACTTGTTTCACTGACAGAGTTCTCTGTGGTATTATTAGCCGTATTACACAAATGCGGATGTTTGCCACTTTGTTCAGTAATGGGTTGATTTCTACACACGCAGGATTTTCTTTCAATAACCAGTTCAGAATTTTCTTGTTTCAATGCTAAAATTTCCGCCTTCAGCGCTTCAATGTCACTTTGAAGCAATTTAATAATTTCTTCTTTTGAGTTCACGGTGCTTACGAGTTCGGCCGTCTCAATACGCAAACAATGTGTACTGGGAGATGAAGAAGCTTGCACAGGATAGGGTAACATGGAGAGCTGCATGAAACCAGTCTCAGGACTGAAGACCACAAAAACAACAACAAGAAAATCCCAAAAATTCATGAAGACTTTCCACCATCACCAATTTCAATATACGCAAACAACTACACCCATTGCAACAACCTTTGAGCTACTCATAAATATTTATATCCTCTTCACAACAGAAGAAAAAAGAAAAAATATTAAATCTCCGACCACAACAAACACACGACACTAATATTTCCGAACATTAAAATGAAACCATCAGCTAAAATAAGCAATTTCAAAGTAACTCACCAGATAGCCAGCACAAATTCTTTCAGTACCAACTGAAACATTCAATTCATGTCAAACTAATCACTAACAAACATGCAGCTCAACAGAGAGCCTCCAAATACTACAACACACAATCTACATACACAAAGACTCAAAAACATCAAGGCTCACTGCGACATCACATGTCAAAGCAGATGGGTGTAGCGTCAGCACCTGACCTTGCGTGAATTAACTCATGTTAGCATCAGGTACAAAATAGTGATGAGGCAATGGTTGCCAATTGGCAAAAAAAAAAAAAAAAAAAAAAAAAAAAAAAAAAAAAAAAAAAAAGCGAGAGAGAAGACAACAGGGCAAAATTATCAAGAATGAAACTTATTTACTGTTGGAACATTTGCTCAGAGTTTGCATGTTTTTGGTTCAACCCAAGAAGGCCAGTACTGGCCCACAAACAGAATACTTTTATTCAATCTGTCCTACAGCATTTTCTTTCTAAGCAGCACATTTTAACATTGAAATCTAATACTTACATCCTAAACCATTTACTCCCCAGTGGTACTTATGATTAATAATGGAGAGTGAATTTACTAGACATTTATTTGATTTGCAAATTTTCTGAGTGTCAGGCGAGACATTTATATGAATCCTTGCCTGCTATTTCAGCAGCTTGTTTTGCAAATGCAAATTACGCATTGTATGTCCAGTTTTGTTGCATTTTTTCCTGTTTTAAGCGAGCTTCATCACTATATACTTCTGTGAGAGGGAGAATGTTTGTTTTTGTTAGTCTAGCTCATCAAAGAATAAATCATAAAGCTAGCAAGTTTTCTTTCTTTTGTTTGTGCCTATCAACAACTCAATACTTCTCTTTCTCAGTGAGCAGCCTCCTGTAATCCTAATGTGTTTATTTCCGTTAAAACATGCATATGAGCTTCTTTGAGCAGAATTTCACTAGAAATATTTTTTGCCATAATAGATGTCCTTTGAATTAAGGGGTGGTGGAGGTAGACGCTCACCAACTAGGGGAGGGAAGTTTTCTGTTTCTCACTACTATATCCAGTATGACTATTTTCCGAAAGTTTCAAAAGGTTATAAATAACACAAACTATACTTTGTCACACTTGAGTGCAATGAACTCTGACACATACATATGTTTACGGTAAGATTGAAGCTAACAGCTAGAGCAGCACAAACTATTGGCAAAATATAAAAGACACCGGAACACACTATTACTTTCAGGGCTTGTTCAAACTGAATGGTCTTTATAACATTACTATTAACATTCACTGCAGGATCATAAATTGGACATAGGTTAAGTCTCTCTCAGTTAAATACTTAACTATTTAAAATGAAAGTTAGTTGAAATTCACTAACAGGTTACTTCTCACTGTCTTTCGAATAAATAAATTATGGTTTTCATAAATAGTGATCTTTCCGTTACTTGTTACCTAGCATTAGCACAGTAGACAGACTGTGTATCCTGTTATGCTATTAATATGCACTTCCAATACACAAGAGAGACAAACACTTAGCAATCATGAACATATAGTTTTCTACTAATGCAGTTTTCCACTTTTACTACAGCAAACACGATGTTGACAAATTTGCAAGAAACTGACTCACCTTTTACAATGTACTATAGATAGCACTATGATCATAAACCAAGCAACACTTTATCAGCCTCAATTTTAAGAACTTTAATTTATAAAAGAAACTGCAAATTGTCTTTATTACCATAGTCTTCTACTTGCAAGTAAATGATTAAATAGGAATCTTTGAAACTCCACAAAACTTTAAATTAGACTGTTTCCATCCCTGTTTCACAAGACTACATTTACTACCTCCCACAATTTCATTAAATCCACAGTAAATCTGAATACTCCCTTCTCACCAAAGATCAAACAACATTATTTAATGTTCTGAGGGCTTTCATTTTTTCCACAAACTAGGACACTCGGTAATCATAGTTTAAATGGAGAGGAACCTGAAAGGTGTTGTGATAGGGAAAAATCAAGTAGGTACATGAATTCAATTATAAGCTACCTTATATTTGAGCACACTAACAAATCCAGTAAGCTGATCCTTCACTGTACATTATTATAGTATTCCGTTACAGTGATTGCACAATGTGGTGGCAACTGCGTGTTGTAGGTGGATTTGCAGGCAGAATTGCTGGACTCTGTCCCTTCTTGGAGGCAATGATGAATACCAATGCCAGAATCATTCCACCTATTTATCCATCCATCCGAGGCATTGGAAAGTGACAGAAAAAGCCTCTCTCGGAACCAACACCATATACAACTTTAAGGGGCTCCGGAAAGGCTCAAAATCATGAAAAGTTCGATTTTTACTTTTTTGCGTTTTCTGAATCTGCAGACTATTACCTTTTAATAGATATATAATTTATTCAATTCCGAAGACTACAACTATTTTTAAATTTTTTTTGAAATGTGTTCTACATGGGCGTGACCCACTGTGGCGCTGTTAAACTGCTGTCAAATGGTGGTATTATTAACGTCCGTGTTCATCAGGTACATTTTAGTGATGTGAGATAAAGTATGTGTTGTGGCTAACCTGTGATGGTTAAATATATATCGCTGGTGTGATTGTCGATTGTTTCATGTTTATTTACTCTGTCGTTATCTCGAAAATATTCGTAATTAATTCTGTTTCTTGAGTCTCTGTTTTGTTCAAGTATAATAATGAGTAAAAGTAAAGTTATTAGAAATCCTCTGAAGGCTTTTAAGAAAAGGAGAAATGTTGGAAAGCCAAAGGTATTTATAAATACAGGAATGAAGATAGGTTCTAACATGGTACGAGCGATGCTTGCTTTAGACAAGGAACGCCTTCGGGCTGCAGACAGGGCTGTAAATAGTCTAGAAATACAAGCAAGAGTAAACAGGAGGAGGAACAAGAGGAAGCTGGAGGAGGAGTTTGCAGAGGATGAAGATAATCCATCCTATGGACCTGGAATGCACTAAAAAGTTAATCCAATCTTTGTCGCTCGATTCCCAAAACTTTTATTTTCTCATACTAATTACATGTTTTCTAAGGATCTTCCAAACATATTTGTTTCAAACTTTCAGTAAATGTTACACAGTACCTTCTGCATAATTTCACACAGCCTTTTTCCAAAAATCTGTATAGTTTTGAATATATAAATAAAAAAATTGCGAAAAAGTGTTGTGAAATTTCATTACAATTGAAAAAAAAAATTATCTTTAATAACTGAACTAAAATTTTGTGAAATCCCTGTGTTAAGTTGTAGCCCATATTCCAATAAATAATCTGTAAAAAGTTCAACATCCTACCTCAAATACTTTGTGAGGAAAGATGTAATTTATAAGCGTTATTTTAACATTGCAAGTATAGGGCGTTCCGGAGCCCCTTAACATGGCAGTGCACAGTTTGGTAGCTCGTCCCTGACTGAGTCTTGGTTCCGCCTTTTCTACCTAGGCCAACCACAATTTGCACGCGCTACACAGTTCCGTTCCTGAGGGGAACCACGACAAGTTTTACATACAGAATAACTAAGAACCCCTGCAGTTTACGTAACAGCAACCAAACGCATTAAATAGAACAGAACATTAGCACACATTGACATTTCTACAAAAAATTATTCACACAGAAATTACAATTACATATAGTAAGTTTTGTTTCCTCCAAATGGGACAAAGAATTTAAATGACAGGTATACTACACTGCATACATTCAAATCATGACATCAAAGTTTTAACAAAGAGTGGAGTATACAATTTTGTGTTATCATTTCAGTCAAACAATATTTACAGCAGCTCAACAATGTAACATTAAATAAAACAAAAGCAAAATAAATCCATACAGCATAAGACTTATGGTGTTATAGGATTCAGTTCAATGAATGAGGCCTGCTCAAAAGCAGAACTCCTAAGCTACAGTTAGTGAGTCTGCAAAAGATCTCAAGGACATCTCATCCCAGTATGACTAATAATATAACTGACTGAAGTGGGTAATAAGAAAAATCACTCCATTAACAATTAATGCAACTGCTGATAGTGTACTAAGCACACTGCTCAGCCGATTACTGCATACTAACATGGTCACCCCCTCGTAACAAAAAGGTAGACACACCTGGGGCAGTGTGGCTGCTAAGCTATTTTGAGCTAGATGTAACATATTGATCTGTAGAGCAGCATGATGTCTATGTTCATGCCATATTTAGTGCACTTTTTGTTATAAAAATTAACTGTAAGGTAAATTCAGGAAGCACATACGGGTTAGGAAACAAGTATCTTGTGAGTGCACGACATACACTGTACGTATTCTTAAAAAAAAAAAAAACCGAATGTCATACTGTCATTTAACCACATACATTGTACATAATCTAGTTTATTTCAAGATAAATAGTTGAGGACGTCTAACTGGTACATGACTTCAGTATATCACTGTTTGTTTATCTTAGATGCAATGACTAAAAGTTTAAATATTACATTCTTTGGTCATGTTTTCATATTTATTGTTACTGCTATAAATTCATAGAGGAATCCATGAAAAACGAAACAATTACAGTCCTTTCATTGGACAGTGTTACAAATGTTCAATTATATTAGTAAGACTTTGCAAAAAACAAATACACAGAATTTGGATGAAAACAAAGAAGTCATTGTATGAGAGTCTGCCAGAAGAAGAAGAAGAAAACAGTGACCTTTTTATGGGTGGTTCTGAGCAAATTACTTTGCTGGGAGCATCTGGATTCAATGCAATGCAGGAGCTAGCTGCTGCTGTTTGTATGCAATGTCCTTATAACAGAAGACTATGTACAAAGTGGAGACAATGATGTGCTGCTGTCTGAGAATCCACCTTCACCTCTTTGTGGCGATGACTCACAATTACTCTTATATATAAATGTCAGGTGATTAAAAAAAAATTGGTATTCTTAGTATTCCATTAGGTGTAAACAAGAAGACTACATTATGTGTTAATAAACACCGGCTCAGTGAAGATAAGCTACAACTGTACATATCACAGGGGACGGTACTGGCATACTGTGGCACCCACCACTTGCTCTAACTACACCCCAACTACTACCAATAATTTTTTCTCTCCTTTCTGTCTCTGGGTGTCTTTTGATTCTGATTTTCAGTAATATTTGTATGTGATGTAGGCATAAATCTGCCCATTTGTTATTTAGTTCAGGTTTCATTGTTACAGTTGTAGTCACAGTGTCTGACAGCAAAAATACAATTAGTTTTGTTTAAAACTGTGTTAATTAAAGTTTAAGTCTGATTACAAATTTTACTAAAGTAATTAGCAGTGAAAATATTTTGAGCTAATTGAGCTAATAAATAGATTTGGTAGCATTCCTACTTTTCATTAACATAGTTAAAATTTTGTGGAAAGAATTAACTTACAAGATAATCATCATTAAATTTCAGAAGTAGACACATTTTACATTGCAAATTTTGACTCTGTGCTTATTAGATTTCATCTCCGAGTGCTGTACTTCTGTTACTCTAATTTTTATGCAAACGGTGGCTTACTTCATTGACTGATTAGTTAGGAAAATTGTGTAATCTTCCACAATGTTCAGTATTACACTCGTACCCGTAAATGGATTAGTGTCAACGCAGACGCATAAAATGATTCCACATACTATTCCAGTGCTAGATCACTACACTTTTTACAGAACAAATTATTGTTAATAATTATAGTCTATACTGAGTAGTATATTTTTTCCATACGACGTTAAGAAATTGGTCATCATCCAACAATTGGACCTTGAAGACAACATATGAAAAGTGAAACCAAAATTGTGGCGGTGTGTACATTTTCGAGCAAACACCATCATGAACTGATTAAGATTTTCCACTTTATGACTTCAGAATGGTGTGCTACTGAAGAGGTCACACAGAAGTGACTACATAATTGTCCCATGGGGCTTATCCTGTAATAGATGCAAAACCTGACCCACATCACAACACACTCCAGTCCTGTCCCTGACATCTCCCATCCCATGGAAGGCCGAGGCAAAT
Source organism: Schistocerca nitens (assembly GCF_023898315.1). Lineage (NCBI taxonomy): Eukaryota > Metazoa > Arthropoda > Insecta > Orthoptera > Acrididae > Schistocerca > Schistocerca nitens. Next base: position 205,964,325 of record NC_064624.1, read on the forward strand.
GTGAAAGCAGTCATGTGATCTACCCAGTTATCTGCAGCCACTTTCTGTCACACTACACGGTCATGTCCACTGCCAAGTTGTGTCTCCAAATGAATGGCCAATGCCAAACTGGCCGAGAGACAGCTGGATCACCCATTTGCCGAGCATGCTACCCGACACGATATGCTCGAATTCAGTGACTTCTTCACTGACTGGATTCTTTCCACCCACACCAGCACCCTCATCTTAACCTTCCCTGCTCCCACTGAGATTCTCCGGCCCTACACAACCTTCTACCCCACCAGCACACTGGCAATGTGTTTTTCCCTTCTCTACTTAACTCCACTTCCCCCACAGCCCCAACATAGCCTGCAGATGCTGCAACTAGCAGCTCACTATCGTGTCTCTACTATGTCCCAGCAACCTCCTCTCTCTCTCTCTCTCGCCTCCTCAGTTTCCTTTTTCCATTTTCTAGATTCGCCAATGACTAAAATATTCTTGTTCACATTTCACAAGTGGGATTTCAAAATGTTTACACAAACAATTTTTGTCAGTTCTACCTAAGTACATAAAATGCACATAATTTGATTTTCATTGTAAGTGTCAATCACTCATAGTGATATCTGAAACTGAGATCATGATTTAATGTATAGTTTACTGCAATAGGTGTGCAACTGGTGCCACTTGCAGAATAGTGAGATTCAGTTTTTCGATTCTGCTATCTCTCAATTGTACAATCACAGTTCTTTTGTTTTGGACTATGCAGTACAGTACTGAGAAGTTCACAATACATGTTGCTTATTCACTACCTCCATAAATTTCAGTTACTGCTCTTAAAACATCTTGCCAGGCTGTTCTACCACTTGCGTTTATTCATAAATTTTTGTTTGTCTGAAGTAATGGTATTGTGATCTGATATCTTATTACACATATTTGATTAATCTTAATGGTACATGGAAAATAAAAAGTAACTGTGAAAGTAAATACCTTTTTTATGTTTTCTTGTCTCGTGTCCTGACATGAGGTCCTTCCTACACAAGATTATACCTACTTAACCCAGAGTCCTTTTTTGTAACTCTTTGTCTTAGGTACATATCACAAAATATTTATGCTGGATAGCACCTTTGTGGATGTAGATCTGGTGCAACTGTTACTGCTCTCATTTACAACAGCAGTGTTCTGTTACTGTGTGTACTAATCCATAGAAGTACTATTATTAGAACATGCTACCATTTTGTCAATTGGAAGGAATTATGACTGATCCAAGCGCTATAATGCTTATCCCTGAATTAATTAAAATTTTGGTGATTAACACAAATTGAATTCAATATTATTCATCTGAGAAAGATAATTTTAATCCAGAAAGTTATGCAAATGGAGTGAAAGGTTTCATGTACTTTTTTATGTATTCTGTTTAGCCTTCAGCAGTATAACACTATTTAGCCAAGGTTCCCTGTACTTGGAATGTGTTTATTGTTTATGGATTCATCACCTCAACAAACTCATTGCATTAGAATGTAGACTACTCCATAATTTAATTCTAAGATATGCATATTAACACTATGTGTAGGTATCTATCCCCCATTTGAAATTTTAGTATTCCTAAATTTGCCTGATGAACTTATAATTTACTTAACAGTAACTCTTACAGGCATATCTTGTATATGAAGAATAGAAATATTTACAAAATGGACTCATTCCTCATATGATTTTTTTTTTTTTTTTTACTTTATTGTTATTTTAAAGCCTGTACAACAGGCAGGCTGTCAGCAGCACACTATGCTGCTCTTCAGCCATAGAATAGACAAGCAGTAGAAACAGGAGAAAAACAGAAAAGTTACAAAAGGTGGGCAATAAAAACGGAGACACAGAGAGACACACACGGAGCCGTTCACACTCGTCGAGAATCCACACTGCTAACAGATGAGACGACGCACAAACACTGAAGATGACGATGGCACTGGTGAACGAGGGAGTGCGACGGTGAACACGGAACACTAAACATGACGGCACACACGAAACACTGATGGCGGTGATCTCCGGCGCGCAAATGTCCACTTAGCGTGTGTGAGTCCGGGGACCTGCCAAGAGGGGAACAGGGGTGAGGTGGGGGAGAGGGGAGAAAAAGGATGCCAATGGCGGAGGAGACTGGGGCAGGAGGAGAGGGGCAGGGGAGGGGAGGCCCGGGGGAGGAGAGGAGAGAAAAGGAGGAGGGAGGGAAAAGGGAGAGAAGGGAGGGAGGGTGCCCAGAGGAGCAGGCACAGGAGGAGGGCGGGAGAATCAAAGTTGGTAGGAGGGGTAGATGGAGGGGAGGAGGGCATCATCAGGGAGGGGGAGCTGGCGGAAGCCACCTTGGGAGAGGGTAAGGAGGGTGGACAGATGGAGACCGGGCGGGACGTGGGAATACAGGCGCGGCAGCGGGCGGGGGTGGGAGAGGATCGGGGAGACGAGCAGGTGAGGAGGGTCGAGTTTACGGGAGGTGTACAGGATACGCATCCTTTCAAGGAAAAGGAGGAGGTGGGGGAAGGGGATGAGATCATACAGGATCCGCGTGGGGGAGGGGAGACGGATGCGATAGGCGAGGCGGAGAGCATGGCGTTCAAGGATTTGGAGGGATTTATAAAAGGGAGGGGGGGCGGAGATCCAAGCCGGATTGGCATAACAAAGGATAGGGCGGATGAGGGATTTATAGGTGTGGAGGATGGTGGAGGGGTCCAGACCCCACGTACGGCCGGAGAGGAGCTTGAGGAGACTGAGTCGGGAGCGTGCCTTGGCTTGGATTGTCCGGAGGTGGGGAGTCCAGGAGAGGCGAAGGTCGAGGGTGACGCCAAGGTACTTAAGGGTGGGAGTGAGGGCGATAGGACGGCCATAGATGGTGATGTAGAAATCAAGGAGGCGGAAGGAAGGGGTGGTGTTGCCTACAATGATCGCCTGGGTTTTGGAGGGATTGACCGTGAGCAACCACTGGTTGCACCAAGCAGTGAACCGGTCAAGATGGGATTGGAGAAGGTGTTGGGAGCGCTGCAGGGTGGGGGCAAGGGCAAGGAAGGCGGTGTCATCGGCAAACTGGAGAAGGTGGACATGGGCTGACGGCGGCGGCATATCCGCCGTGTACAAAAGGTACAGAAGGGGGGAGAGGACGGAGCCTTGGGGCACACCGGCAGAGGGGAAAAAGGTGTAGGAATCTGCGTTATGGATGGTGACATAGGAAGGACGGCGGGAGAGAAAGGAGCCGATCAGACGGACGTAGTTAATGGGAAGGGCGAAGGTTTGGAGCTTGAAGAGGAGACCGGAATGCCATACGCGGTCATAGGCACGTTCGAGGTCCAGGGAGAGGAAGATTGCGGAGCGACGGGAATTAAGCAGTTCGGAAAGGAGATGAGTGAGGTGAAGGAGAAGGTCGTCGGAAGAGAAGGACGGCCGAAAGCCACACTGGGTAACGGGAAGAAGGCGGTGCTGGCGGAGATGCTGGTGGATGCGGCGGGTGAGGATAGATTCCAGGACCTTGCTGAAGACCGAGGTAAGGCTGATGGGGCGGTAGGAGGAGACGGCGGACGGTGGTTTGCCGGGTTTAAGGAACATGAGGATACGGGAGGTTTTCCACAGGTCGGGGTAGTAACCGGTGGACAGGACTACATTGTAGAGCCTGGCCAGGGTGGAGAGGAAAGAGATAGGAGCTTCACGAAGGTGGCGGTAGGTGACACGATCGTGACCAGGAGCGGTGTTGCGTTTCGTGCGGAGTGTAGCAATGAGATCCTGTGTAGTGATAGGGGCAGTGAGTTCCGTGTGTGCAATGTTGTCCAAGTACTGGAAACCAGGAGCGAGGGGAGGGGAAGAGGTGTCAGTTCGATCGCGGATATCCGGGAAGAGGGAGTAATCGAACTGGGGATCATCGGGGATGGAAAATACATCGGAGAGGTAGGAGGCAAAGTGATTGGCCTTACTAAGGGAGTCAGGGAAAGGGTGATCATCATGGAGAAGAGGATAATAGGGGGAGGGTTTAGTTCCGGTAAGGCGACGGAAGGCCGACCAGAACTTGGACGAGTTGATTGGTAGGGTAGCATTTAAACGGGTGCATGTCTGTCGCCAGTCCCGGCGTTTCTTAGCCGCGAGCAAATTACGAATGTGTCGCTGGAGTTTCCGGTGGCGTCGTAGTGTGTCCGGGTCACGCGTGCGGAGGAAGGCACGGTAGAGACGACGGAATTCACGGAGGAGGAGAACGGCCTGTGGGGGCAAGGTAGGACGGTGGGGGTGGATGGCGACAGTAGGGACGTGGGCCTCCACGGCCTCAGACAAGGTCTGCTGGAGAAAGGAGGCGGCTTGGGTGACATCGTCCGGGTGGTGGTAGGTGAGAGGGTGGCTATCGACCTGGGTGGAAGGGGTATCCCGGTAGGCATTCCAGTCGGCGCGGGAATAGTCGTGGACATACTTAGGGGGAGGGTCAGTACGAGGGTCGGGGCGGGGGCGACGACCGTCTGAAACGGTGAGGAGGACAGGGAGATGGTCGCTACCAATAGGCTCCAGGACATCCACCGTTATGCGGCCAAGGAGGTTGGGGGAGGAGAGGATAACATCAGGAGTGGAGTTGGAATCGGGACGGGTGTGCCGGGGGAGGGGAATGAGGTCACCTTGAAGGGAGGAGAGGAACCGATGCCACCGCCGTAACTGGGCGGCGGAACGACTATGGATGTTGAGGTCGGCGGCGATCACGTAAGAGGAGAAGGTACGGTCAATGTGGGAGAGGAAGTCGAATGGAATAGGGGCGTTAGGGCGGACATAGATGGTGGCGCAGGTAACGGTAAGGCCAGGGAAGAAGAGACTAAGGATCAGGTGTTCGGTGGGGTCGGGAAGGAGAGGTTGGAGCCGAACGGGGATCTGGCGGTGGTGGCCAATGGCAACTCCGCCACGCGCAATGGGGAGGGGATTGTCGGAGCGGTGGAGGAGGTAGGGCGAAGTGTGGACGGTGTGGTGGGGTTGGAGGAAGGTTTCATTAAGGATGAAGGCGTCCACGCGGTGGGAGGCAAGGGTATGGAGAAAGAGGTTCTTGTTGGCGGGGAGGGAGCGGATGTTGTTGAAAAGGATACGATGCTGTCGCGCCATGACAAGGATTTAGACGAGGGTGTCAAGGCGGGAGAAGGTGAAATGGGCCTGGTTATTGGAATAGGTGGCGAACATTTTAAGGTGGAATATGGAACGGGCGGCGAGGGAGATCTGTTGTAGGGTGTGGGGGCGCTGAAAGGGATGGACATTCTGGAGGACGATGGTGAGGAACCTGATGATGTCCTCAGCAGTGGGGGGGGGGGACGAAGGGAATTGCCAGGAGGGGTGGGGGCGTCCAGGGGACGGACAGGGACGGTGAGTTCAGGAGTGGTAGGAGGGGGTCGGGCCTTACACTTCTGGGAGTAGGTGGGATGGGGGAGGTTGCAGGTATTGCAGGAGGGAGGGGATTGGAGATTAGGGCACTGCCGGAGGAAGTGCGCTTGCCGACTATGCGGGCAGGTGGGGGCCTCGCGGCATTCAGCTGTTGGATGCGCATTATAGCGCAGACACCTCTGGCAGCGCAGGGATTGAGGAGGGGAACGGGAGGGGTCGACCTTGTACCGCTGATTGAAGAGGAGGGCACCCTCCTTCAGGAGTCGGTCAATGGAGGGGGCGTCCTCAGAGAAAACCCGCATAAGTCGGGTGGGACCGGCCGCGTTGAAAATGCGGCGGACCGCCCGCACCTCCAGCGTGGGATGGGCCTTGAGCTCCGCCAACACCTCCTCCTCCGTGATCGACGGCTGAGCCGAGTGATCACGGCGGTGAGGGTCGGCGGGCGACGCGGGGGTTGGGGTTGGCGGGTAGGAGACGGAGAAGGAGCAGGGGTAAGGGAGGCGTTAGGACCAAAACGGGTGATGGGGAGGCGGGAGAGGATGTCAGAATGGAGGGTTGGGCTGGGGGAGGAGATGAGAACAGAATCCCGTCTGGGGGTAAGGAGAGAGATGGGGGCACCAGGGAAATGTTGGCGGAGGAGGAGGGAGAGGTTCCGGGCCTCGAGAAAGGAAGGATCGGGGCGGGACAGGAGATATTTGTATAAATCTGATGGGGAGGATGAGGAGGAGGGGGGAGCGGGGTCTGGTGGGGAGACATCCATGGCACCCTGGGGTGGGGAAAGAGGTCGGGGTGGGGCCTTTTTGGGGGCGGAGCAAGCGGGGGTGCCACTAGGGCGTTTGATGGCGGCAGAAGGGCGGGTGGTGACAGGAGGGACGGGAGCGACGGGGAGGTGGTGGGAAGGGACAGGTCCCGGTGTAGACGCAGCAGTCGGCGCCGGAGATGGTGACGGTGACGGTGCAGGCGAGGGTGACGGCAATGGTAACGGCGACGATGAAGACGGTGGTGGCGGTGATGGCGAAGGCGACGGGGAGAGCTGGGCGTGGGCAGTGGCCCGACGGGCCACCACCCTAGCCGGAGCTGCAGTGACAGGCTGGGGGAGTGGGGGGAAAGGATCAGAACGAGAGGAGCGAGAGGAAGAAGCGGGAGAGGGGGCGACAAAGATAGAGGGTGAAGGGAGAGTGAGGAGAGGCGGGATGGAAGGAGGGGGGTGGGACTGGGCACACCAAGTTATAGTGGTGGAAGCGGCGGAAGGGGATGTATAGACAATGGCGGTGGTGGTAGCAATGAGATCCTGTGTAGTGATAGGGGCATTGAGTTCCGTGTGTGCAATGTTGTCCGAGTACTGGAAACCAGGAGCGAGGGGAGGGACAGAGGTGTCAGTTCGATTGCGGATATCCGGGAAGAGGGAGTAATCGAACTGGGGAACATCGGGGATGGAAAATACATCGGAGAGTTAGGAGGCAAAGTGATTGTCCTTACTAAGGGTGTCAGGGAAGGGGTGATCATCATGGAGAAGAGGATACTAGGGTGAGGGTTTACTTCCGGTAAGGCGGCGGAAGGTGACGGAAGGCTGACCAGAACTTGGTAGGTTGATAGGTAGGGTAGCATTTAAACGGATGCAAGTCTGCCGCCAGTCCCGGTGTTTCTTAGCCGCGAGCAAATTTCGAATGTGTCGCTGGAGTTGCCGGTGGCGTCGTAGTGTGTCCGCGTCATGCATGCGGAGCAAGGCACGGTAGAGACGGCGGGATTTACGGAGGAGGAGGACGGCCTGTGGGGGTAAGGTAGGATGGTGGGGGTGGATGGCGACAGTAGGGACGTGGGCCTCCACGGCCTCAGACAAGGTCTCCTGGAGAAAGGAGGCGGTATGGGTGACATCATCGGGGTGGTGGTAGGTGAAAGGGTGGCTATCAACTTGGGTGGAGAGGGTATCCCGGTAGGCATTCCAGTCGGCGCGGGAATAGTCGTGGACATACTTAGGGGGAGGGTCAGTACGAGGGTCGGGGCGGGGGCGACGACCGTCTGAAATGGTGAGGACAGGGAGATGGTCACTACCAATAGGATCCAGGACATCCACCGTTATGCGGCCAAGGAGGTTGGGGGAGGAGAGGATAACATCAGGAGTGGAGTTGGATTCGGGATGGGTGTGCTGGGGGATGGGGATGAGGTCGCCTTGAAGGGAGGAGAGGAACCGATGCCACCGCCGTAACTGGGCAGTGGAACCACTATGGATGTTGAGGTCGGCGGCGATCACGTAGGAGGAGAAGGTACGGTCGATGTGGGAGAGGAAGTCGAAGGGAATAGGAGCGTTGGGGCGGACATAGATGGTGGCGCAGGTAACGGTAAGGCCGGGGAAGAAGAGACTAAGGATCAGGTGTTCGGTGGGGTCGGGAAGGAGAGGTTGGAGCCGAACGGGGATCTGGCGGTGGTGCCCAATAGCAACTCCACCATGCGCAATCGGGAGGGGATTATCGGAGCGGTGGAGGAGGTAGGGCGAAGTGTGGACGGTGTGGTGGGGTTGCATAAAGGTTCCATTGAGGAGGAAGGCATCCACGCGGTGGGTGGCAAGGGTGTGCAAGAAGAGGTTCTTGTTGGCGGGAAGGGAGCGAATGTTGTTGAAAAGGATACGGTGCTGCCGTGCCATGACAGGGCTTTAAACGAGGGTGTCAAGACGGGAGAAGTTGAAATGGGCCTGGTTGTTCGAGTAGGTGGCGTACATTTTGAGGTGGAAAACGGAACGGGCGGCGAGGGATATCTGTTGGAGGGTGTGTGGGCGCTGAAAAGGATGAACATTCTGAAGGACAATGGTGAGGAATCTGATGATGTCCTCAGCGGTAGGGGGTGGGCGAATGGAGTTGCCGGGAGGGGTGGGGGCGTCCAGAGGGCGGACTGGAACGGTGAGTTCAGGAGTGGTAGGAGGGGGTCGGGCCTTACACTTCTGGGAGTAGGTGGGATGGGGGAGGTTACAGGTATTACAGGAGGGGGGGGGGGGACTGGAGATTGGGGCACTGCCGTAAAAAGTGGGCTTGCCTACAGTGCGGGCAGGTGGGGGCCTCGCGGCACTCAGATGTTTGGTGCGCATTATACCGCAAGCACCTTTGGCAGCGGTGGGATTGAGGAGGGGAATGGGAGGGGTCAACTTCATAACGCTGGTTAAAAAGGAGGGCACCCTCCTTCAGGAGACGGTCTATGGAGGGGGCGTGCTCAGAAAAAACCCGCATAAGGCGGGTGGGGCCGGCAGCGTTATGGATGCGGCGAACTGCACGCACCTCCAGCTTGGGTCTGCACGGAATGTTGAATGTTTTGCTATAATATATTTAGTTGCTCAACATTTATTCGATTACTGTGAACTGTTAGACACCAGCAGTATTGACTACACATGTAATACGTATTAGTGACATGAAAATTTCTGCCGGACTGCGACTTGAACCAACATTTCTGTCTTGTTGTGAATAAATATTCCATGTGGTTCTGGGTTTGCAGTCAGATGTTACTGAACCAGTCTTTTGACTGCATAACTTCCAGCAATGTGAATGGAATGAAGAGATACTGAATATTCATCTGTCTGAGAAACCTCAGCAAAGATTCAGTGTGTATATGTTTAGAATAAGATATAAAAACCCTGTTGCAACACACTCAGCCAATGATACACAGCTTCTTATTTGTCATGTGTTCAGTTCTTTTCCTTTGATTCTTTCCACACGTCACCTCTCCTCTGCTTGTAACTTCAGATTGATCAGTCTGTGAGAGTACATAATGGGCTCTGAAAATGAACACTGAGTTCTTCTACATATTTTGTTTGGTTTGTAATTTTGGATATGACATGACCTTGAAGAAATAGAACAAGCAGAAGTAGCAGCTGTTATGACCAGTGCTTGATTTGTGAAAAAGTAGTGGTACCAGTAACTGTGGCCTACCACTGAATGTTTCTCATTAATGTCTTTAAAACAGTATTTTAATGGTTTTTTATCAGAGGTATCAGTATGGTATACCATCACAAATCAAGCACTGGTTATAACAACAAAAGCAACTGTCTGGTTTAAAATAGTCACACTGACAGTACCTGGATTGCTTTGTCATGTCACAGCAACAAAAAAGGAAGTTTGTTTGACAATATTAAAAAAAAGGATAGGTGCTACTCACTATATAGTGCAGATGCTGATTCACAGTTAGGCACAACAAAACGACTGTCAAACAAAGCTTTCAGCCAAACAGGCATTCATCACAATTAGACTACATATATTCAGTATCTCTGCTATGTGGTGAGTAGCAACTACCCTTTTCATAACATTGTCACTATTACGTAATGGATTTTCCATTGTGTGAAGATTAGTGTTTAATGTACCATTGACCACAGGAATAAGGACATACTATCAGGATTCTACCAACAGACAGAGCTTATCTCTTACTATGTGGTCTCCATCAAGATGGACACAATCTTCCTCAAGGCTTTTCACATCAGATCAGTGGCTGAGTAGCAGGCAACTGAATATTGCCTCAAACTGAATTAGTGATAAGTAAAGAAAATAAACAGAGAGGAAATTTATTCAGTGCATAAACTTGAAACTGATATTCAGTTGACAGATTTTTTGACCAAAAGTTGGCTTACACTACACAAAGTGTTTTCACAGTAGATGTTTTCTTCTTAATTGAAAGTCATGACAGTTTCTGTTCATCATTATGTTTGAGAATTATTCCCAAACTATATGTATATATAAAAAAACTTTTAGTTGCGACTGAAGTATAGTGAGTTTGATTTCGTGGCTATTATTTATTTCCATTTATCTGCTTTCCTTTCCTGATTTTCTTCAGCTGCCATATGTGACACAGCTGTTTCAGCCAGAATGATGCATTTTCATTTCCTTACAATCCAAATGAAGGTGGAAAATATACTGCTTAAGTCAACAAGGTAAAAAAAATATGGAAATTCCTTGTAAATTGCAAAAGAATGAAATACTGCATAACTGGAGCTTCAGTAGTTATGCGAGGCTATTTGTCTGTATGGAGGCTGAGAATCTGGAAGATTGCAGCAAAGTGCAGGAAGGCTTGCAGAGAATCAACAATTGGTGGAGTGTCTTGCATTGTGAATAACTGTCAAGGCAGATCTCCACGTTGATGCACCACTTTCTAGTGAGCAACAGTTTGTCACTGAAGAGATTATTCCAATTTCCATCAGCTGAAGTCTTGGTACAAGAACTGCTCTCCACACAACAATGACCTTTGTCTCTGCACATTTTTGCATTTACGCAAAAGCAATGTCAGTTATGTTGTATTTGTTTCTTCAGTTACAGTACGTCTACAGGTAATAAGTTTCGAGTAACATTACAGTGAGAGAGTTATAGAAGATGAAATGGGTTGTTGCTAAGACTAAGAATTCGTTTGTTTGTCAGGTGCATAGTGCAATGACGTAAATTCTTTATCAGAGGCCATCCAGTGATTTGGACATAGACCTACAAGAATGAAGTGACTTCTTTTGTCTTGGATGAATACAGTTTAAAATAATGTAACATATAACACAGCTATGTTACTTTCCTGGTTTATGCTTCAAGAGCAAAGGTTGTGAGAATTTCAGGTCTTCTGATGCAATGAATCCATCATTTTTGGTTGATCTGGGCAATAATTTACTTATTTCTGCAAAAATGTTTGGGAAAAATAACTTCTTAATAGATTGGTTGGTTGGATGGTTTGGGGAAGGAGACCAGACAGCGAGGTCGTCGGTCTCATCGGATTAGGGAAGGATGGGGAAGGAAGTTGGCCGTGCCCTTTGAAAGGAACCATCCCGGCATTTGCCTGGAGCGATTTAGGGAAATCACGGAAAACCTAAATCAGGATGGCCGGACGTGGGATTGAACTGTCGTCCTCGCGAATGCTTCTTAATAGAGACTCTGCTTATGTGTATTTAACAAGATAATATTGACAAATTTTCTGTGACTGAAATGGAAATGTCTAGTTGGGGGCACTGTCTTGGTTGTGTAACTTAAGCCATAGGTATTGTAAATGTAAATGATGTGGCTGAGAGATGGTTATGACACTTCACTTCACTTCATGGTGTATGGCTGGTGAGTAACATGTCTAGACTTCTGTGAGGGGACCTTTTTTTTTTTCTTTTTTGGGGGGTTGGGGGGTGGGGAGTTCTCATGTGAAAGTTTACACTGTCATCTCATATCTGTAACTGAGAAGGCTGACGACCAAACAAAGAGACAGCACTACTGTAGTTTATTTGTTGCAGTAAACACGATGCAGCCACAGGGTTTCAATGTCTGCCTAATACCTCTCCTGCTATGCAGTGCTGTGATGGGAGACCTCGGCAACATCGTTTGACACACATCTGGCTGCTGGTGTTGGGCACTTTTCCAGGTCACTGAACCTCATTCTCAAGAGTTTCACTAAGATATTGATGGCAATGATACAATTAACGTTGAAACACACACTACCCGAGAAAGCAGAGAAATGTAATTATGATTTTTGCAGAAAAGTCGCCGAACATATCAACAATGTTTTGTGTCCAGTAGCTGCAGAAGACTGTTATCATCAAGACTGCTATGCTAAATTAATGTCAAACCCCTGCTCTGTTTGAAGCGGGGGCCACACTCTTGATACCAAGTTTGATGCCACTTTGCAAGAATTATTAAATTTTCTAGATTCTTCAGAGAAATACCAATTTTCATTGTAGGATTTATTTGCAGAAAGTCAATGAATGACTCACAGACTGAGATACAATTACTATAAAAATGCTTAGAATACAAATTGACTGTACATTACAGTTATGGAGTCATTTCACAAATATTCAATGATCTGAACTCAGGGCAAAGGCAACCTATCCACATTCCTTCAGAACCTCAACACCATTTCTCCTATCTGCTCCACCTGGTCCTCCTCTACACAATGTACCACCCTCCTGGACGTTTTTTTGTTGTGCCATTAATTTCTCTTCTTACCAGATTTATTCAGTGCCACCTATTTAGTTATCTTAGTTATCCGGTATACGCACACAATCTTCACCATTGTTCTGTAACCCTACATTTCAGACCCTTTATTCTTTTGCAAATTAATTTTCAGGTTGTGTAAACACCTACTTTATCACCCTAAATGAACACTGACCTTAACAAGACTGAATAGGCATTTTGTTGTGATGACTCATCTGTAGTGTAACCAGAGCATTAGGTTAGGGTGGCTAGGTGACAGTTGAGTCACTTGTGGCCAAGCTGAAGTGTGAAAGCAGTGTGTTAAGAGTAAAGTATTCTCCCATACCTGTGCAGATAGTATTGTATGGGTGGGTACAGTGGAAGTAGTGGGGGTTTCGCTGTGTGTGAGCACTATCTGCTAGGGGGATTCAGTTCAATGAATGAGGCCTCCTGAAAAGCAGAACTCCTAAGCTACAGTTAGTGAGTCTGCAAAAGATCTCAAGGACATCTCATCCCAGTATGACTAATAATATAACTGACTGAAGTGGCTAATAAGAAAAATCACACCATTAACAATTAATGCAACTGCTGATAGTGTACTAAGCACACTGCTCAGCCGATTACTGCATACTAAGATGGTCACCCCCTCGTAACAAAAAGGTAGACACACTTGGGGCAGTGTGGCTGCCAAGCTATTTTGAGCTAGCTGTAACATATTGATCTGTAGAGCGGCACGATGTCTATGTTTATGCCATATTTAGTGCACTTTTTGTTATAAAAATGAACTGTAAGGTAAATTCAGAAAGCACATACAGGTTAACAAACAAGTATCTCGTGAGAGCACGACATACACTGAACGTATTCTAAAAAAAAAAAAAAAAAAACAACAAAAAAACCAATGTCATACTGTCATTTAACCACATACATTGTACGTAATCTAGTTTGGTTCATAATAAATAGTTGAGGTGGTCTAACTGGTACATGACTTCAGTATATCACTGTTTGTTTATCTTCCATGCAATGACTAAAAATTTAAATATTACATTCTTTGGTCATGTTTTCATATTTATTGTTACTGCTACAAATTCATAGAGAAATCCATGAAAAACGAAACAATTACAGTCCTTTCATTGGACAGTGTTACAAATGTTCAATTATATTAGTAGGACATTGCAAAAAACAAATACACAGAATTTGGATGAAAACAAAGAAGTCATTGTATGAGAGTCTGCCAGAACAAGAAGGAAACGGTGATCTTTTTATGGGTGGTTCTGAGCAAATTACTTTGCTGGGAGCATCTGGAATCAATGCAATCCAGGAGCTAGCTGCTCCTGTTTGTATGCAATGTCCTCATAACAGATGACTGTGTATACAGTGGAGACAATGATGTGCTGCTGTCTGAGAATCCAGCTTTACCCCTTTGTGGCGATAACTCACAATTACTCTTATATATAAATGTCAAGTGATTAAAAAATAAAACTGGTATTCTTAGTATTCCGTTAGGTGTAAACAAGAAGACTACATTATGTGTTAATAAACACTGGCTCAGTGAAGATAAGCTACAACTGTACATATCACGGGGGACAGTCCTGCCATGCTGTGGCACCCACCACTTGCTCTAACCACACCCCAACTACTACCAGTAATTTTTTCTCTCCTTTCTGTCTCTGGGTGTCTTTTGGTTCTGATTTTCAGTAATATTTGTATGTGATGTAGGTATAAATCTGCCCATTTGTTATTTAGTTCAGGTTTCATTGTTACAGTTGTAGTCACAGTGTCTGACAGCAAAAATACAATTAGTTTTGTTTAAAACTGTGTTAATTAAAGTTTAAGTCTGATTAAAAATTTTACTAAAGTAAATAGCAGTGAAAATATTTTGAGCTAATAAATAGATTTGGTAGCATTCCTACTTTTCATTAACATAGTTAAAATTTTGTGGAAAAAATTAACTTACAAGATAATCATCATTAAAGTTTAGAAGTAGACACATTTTACATTGCAAATTTTGACTCTGTGCTTATTAGATTTCATCTCCAAGTGCTGTACTTCTGTTACTCCAATTTTTATGCATACGGTGGCTTACTTCATTAACTGATTAGTTATGAAAATTGTGTAACCTTCCACGATGTTCAGTATTGCACTCGTACCCGTAAATGGATTAGTGCCAACACAGATGTAAAAAATGATACCACATACTATTCCAAAGTCCTAGATCACTACACTTTTTACAGACCAAATTATTGTTAATAATTATAGTGTATACTGAGTAGTATATTTTTTTCATATGACGTTCAGAAATTGGTCATCATCCAACAATTGGACCTTGAAGACAACACATGAAAAGTGAAACCAAAATTGTGGCGGTGTGTATACATTTTCGAGCAAACACCATCGTGAACTGATTAAGATTTTCCACTTTATGACTTCAGAATGATGTGCTACTGAAGAGGTCACACAGAAGTGACTACATAATTGTCCCATGGGGCTTATCCTGAAATAGATGCAAAACCTGACCCACATCACAACACAGTCCAGTCCTGTCCCTGACATCTCCCATCCCATGGAAGGCAGGGGCAAATGTGAAAGCAGTCATGTGATCTACCCAGTTATCTGCAGCCACTTTCTGTCACACTACACGGTCATGTCCACTGCCAAGTTGTGTCTCCAAATGAATGGCCAATGCCAAACTGGCCGAGAGACAGCCGGATCACCCATTTGCCGAACATGCCACCCGACACGATATGCTCGAATTCAGTGACTTCTTCACTGACTGGATTCTTTCCACCCACACCACCACCCTCATCTTAACCTTTCCTGCTCCCACTGAGATTCTCCGGCCCTACACAACCTTCTACCACACCGGCACACTGGCAATATGTTTTTCCCTTCTCTACTTTACTCCACTTCCCCCACAGCCCCAGCATAGCCTGCAGGTGCTGCAACTAGCAGCTCACTATCCTGTCTCTACTATGTCCCAGGATCCTCCACTCTCTCTCTCTCTCTCTCTCTCTCTCTCTCTCTCTCTCTCTCGCCTGCTCAGTTTCCTTTTTCCATTTTCTAGATTCGTCGATGACTCTAAAATATTGTTGTGCACATTTCACAAGTGGGATTTAAGTGGGATTTAAAATATCTTGGCAGACTGTTCTACCACTTGCGTTCATTCACAAATTTTTGTTTGTCTGAACTAATGGTATTGTGATCAGATATCTTATTACACATATTTGATTAATCTTAAAGGTACATGGAAAATAAAAAGTAACTGTTAAAGTAAATACCTTTTTTATGTTTTCTTGTATCGTGTCCTGACATGAGGTCCTTCCTACACAAGATTATACCTACTTAACCCAGAGTCCTTTTTTGTAACTCTTTGTCTTAGGTACATATCACAAAATATTTATGCTGGATAGCACCTCTGTGGATGGTGAACTGGTGCAACCATTACTGCTCTCATTTACAACAGCAGTGTTCTGTTAGTGGGTGTACTAATCCATAGAAGTACTATTATTATAACATGCTACCATTTTGTCAAAAGGAAGGAACTATGATTGATCCAAGTGCTATAATGCTTATCCCTGTATTAATTAAAATTTTGGTGATTAACACAATTTGAATTCAATATTATTCATCTGAGAAAGATAATTTTAATCCAGAAAGTTATGCAAATGCAGTAAAAGGTTTCATGTACTTTTTCATTTATTCTGTTTAGCCTTCAGCAGTATAACACTATTTAGCCAAGGTTCCATGTACTTGGAATGTGTTGATTGTTTATGGATTCATCGCCTCAACAAACTCATTGCATTAGTATGTAGACTACTCCATAATTTAATTGTAAGATATGCATATTAACACTATGTATAGATATCTATCCCCCATTTGAAATTTTAATTTTCCTTAATTTGCCTGATGAACTTATAATTGACTTAACAGTAACTCTTACATGCATATCTTGTACATGAAGAGTAGAAATATTTACAAAATGCCCAGGCGTATCAAGGCCGTTATTACTGCCAGAGGTGGTTGTTCTGGGTACTCATTTCTCAGGATGTATGCACCCAAATTGCTTGAAAATGTAATCACATGTCAGTTCTAGTATAATATATTTGTCCAATCAATGCTCGTTTATCATCTGCATTTCTTCTTGGTGCAGCAATTTTAATGGCCAGTAGTGTATGTGCCTCCCAGAACGTGAATGTATGTAACATTTCTTATTCTATCTCTGACAATTTTGCGTTGCGCTTTTCGTCTCTTAGAAATCGGTACAGTACAAACCCTGTTGCTGTGTTACTACTACAGTTCAATGCTGCATCAACTTATCTCGACGAGAACAATAACAAACATTGATCTTTCTGCCCGCCAAAAATTTCGTCTTCAAAGATAATACTCACGACGCCTTCTACCGGATGTGGTAACTCCTGTGAACAACGTCACTTCCCGTGTTTTATTGCCGCCAGCCTTGTCAAAGACTCTACATCTACTTTTATGTACATGCTCCGAAAGCTGCTGTAGACTGTGTAGCAGGGGGTAGCCTGTACCACTACTAGCCATGTCCTTCCCTGTCCCACTCACAAATGGAACATGGAGTGAAGGAAAAGCAGCTGTCTATATGCCTCTGTACGAGCCCTATTGTCTCTAATCTTATCCTCGTGCTCCTTATGGGAAATGTATGTGGGCAGAACTAGAATCTTTCGGCAGTCAGTCTCAAGTGCCGGTACTTAAATTTTCTCAACGGTGCTCTCAAAAAGAACATCGCCTTCCCTCCAGTTATTCCTGTTTGCTTTCCTGAAGCATCTGCAAAACACTCGCACGTCGTCGAACACACCGGCAACAAATACAGCAGCCCGCCTCCGAGTTGCTTAGAAGTCTTCCTTTAATCTGATCTCGTACGGATCCCAAACACACGAACAGTACTCGAGAACTGGTCTCCTTTAAAGATGAACCAAATTTTCCTAAAATTCTCCCAGTTAACCAAAGTCGTCGATTCGCCTTCCCATCTACAGTTCACACATGCTCCTTCCATTCCATACCGTCTTATGCCCAGATATGTAAACGACTGTGTCAAGCAGGGCACTATTAATTCTGTGTCCGAACATTCAGGGTTTCTTCTTCCCACTCATCGCCTAATCTACTGTTCAGGGTACGTTGATTTCAACATAGAAACTTTTTTTTAATTCTTACTGTGCAGTACTGTTATGTAGCAATTCCCGTCAAGTAGGAAGGATTACGAATTTCGAGCAAAAATTAAAAACGTAATAAGGCAGTTGCTCATGTATACCAGATCTAAGGGCACAATACCGACTTTTAGATCGTTTTCATGAAAGAAATACGCTATGTTTCCCCGAGTATGGATCCCCCCTTTCCCCTTCGCCCCGCCCCCCATCACCTCCATTGTATTTCAGTTCCCCATTGGGGCGGGCTGACAGCAGCATATGGGCTGCTCTTCAGCCTAGAGGCATAGAACAAACAATAGAAGACATTTAAAAATAACAAAGGAGAAAAATGGCGAACATAGACATAAAGAAGAGGGAACATCATGGAAGACAATAGACACAAAAGAGACGACTGTAAAATGGAGATAAAACCCGTAAAAGAGTATCGCGCACAAAAAACCACACACTGGGACAATTAAACGAACACAAGGCACAGTATGACCGGCAGGTAGTGAATCCCCCTCTATAGGTATCAATATAAAGCCATGTGAAGAGCTACAAAGATAAAAACAAGCGTGTGCTGCCAGTCCATAATATGCCAAAGAATAGCATTCTGTAAATTTCACCTCAGCTCTGCGCATGCGCGTGGAACCGCCGGCGACTGCTTAAATGAACCTAAAACCGTACGCCACCAATGCAACTCGTTTTCGGCCAATCACGAACCGTAGACGGCGATATGAGACGGGGCTGAAAGGATCGCCGTATTACCGGAGGCAGCGTCTTCAGCTGACATCTGTTGGCAACGCTGAACAACTCTACAGTATTGAAGCGCTGCATATTTTACTTCGCATTGACAAGTTTAACACGAAAACGTTCAAACTAACATAAATTTTTGCAGGTATATCACTTGCTTATTCGTAGTTTGCTAACAAAATAGCAATAAGCGCCCACGTATTTTTATTATTTCTGAGCAATATACTTCATACCCACAAAGTTTCTTGGTAAGGTGTGCATTAGATACGGTAACTTGCTCATGTATGTAGTCTCACCTACAACGACCACATTACCTCTGCCTGCAAAAACCCCCCTACTTGTCCCCACTGCAAAGCTTCCCACTTCCTCAAGCATTGCCCCAACCTCACCGCTCCCCCCTCCTGCAACACTTGCGACGAACCACATCCTACCTACTCCTCGAAGTGTAAAGCAAAACCTCCACCAGTAACCCCTGAGCTCACCGTGCCTGTCCGTCCTGTTGATGACCCCATCCACCCCAACAACTCCCTCCGCCCTCCCCCTACTGCTGAGGACATCATCCGCTTCACCACCATAGTGCTCCAAAACATCCACCCTTTCCAGCGCTCACACACTCTTTCCCAAATCGCCCTTGCTGCCCGTTCCATCTTCCATCTTACCACCTATGCCACATACTCCCACAACCAGGCCCACTTCACCTTCACCCCCCTCACCACCCTTGTCTAACTCTCCACTCCCATGGTACAACAACCGTACCATATCCTGTACCACAACATTCGCTCCCTGCCCACCCACAAACTCCTCTTCCTCCACACCCTACATCAGCACCGCGTGGATGCCTTCATCCTAAATGAAACCTTCCTTCAACCCCGTATCTCCGTCTCCACGGCTCCTTCCACTCTACACCGCACCGATAACCCGTACCCTCTCGCGCGTGGCGGAGTTGCTATAGGCCACCTCAAGCACCTCCCTGTCCGGCCCCAACCTCTCCTTAACAATCCTGCTGAGCATCTCACCCTCAGCCTCTTCTTCCCCTCCCTTACCATCACCTGTGCCACCATTTATGTCCGCCCTCGCACCCCCATCCCGTACGATTTCCTGGCCCACATTGACCGCACCTTCTCCACCTACGTGATTGCCGCCGACCTCAATATCCACAGCCGTGATCCTGCCGACCTCCGGCGGTGGCATCAGTTTCTCACCACTCTCCAGGGAGACCTGGTTCCCCTGCCTCAGCACTCCCGGCCCGAATCCAACACCACTCCTGATGTGGTCCTTGCCTCTCCAAACCTCCTTGGGCGCATCACCGTGGATGTCCTTGACCTCATTGGCAGTGACCATGCTCCTGTCCTCCTCACTATCTCTAACGGTCGCCATCCCCGCCACGCTCCTCGCCCTGCCGTCCCTCCTAAACTTGTCCATGATTACTCCCGTGCCAACTGGGATGCCTACCGGGATTCCATTCACACCCAGGTTGACGGCCACGACCTTACCCTCCAGTCTCCTGATGACATCTCTCGCACTGCTGCCTTCCTGCACCAGACCTTGTCTGACGCCGTCGCCACCCATATCCCCACCAAAGCCATCCACCCTCACCGCCCCGCCCTGCCTCCACAGGCCGTCCTTCTCCTTCGAGAGTCCCGCCGCCTCTACCGCTCTTTTCTCCGCACTCGTGACCGGGATACACTTACCCGCCACCGGCAATTACAGCGACACATCCGCAACATGCTTGTTGCGAAGAAACGCCGAGCCTGGCGCCAGACATGTACACAACTCAACACCACGCTCCCCATCAACTCTTCCAAGTATTGGTCTGCTTTCCACCGCCTTACTGGGAACCGCCCCACCCCCCAGTACCCTCTCCTCCTTAATGACCGTCCCTTTCCTGACAACCTCAGTAAGGCCACCCACTTTGCCTCCCACCTCTCTGATGTTTTTTCCATCCCAGACGATCCCCACTTTGATTATTCCCTCTTCCCTGATGTCATGGACCGTACGGATACCTCTGTTCCTCCCCTTGCTCCTAGCTTCCAGTACTTGGGCCACACCCCACCTTCTGCACTTAACACTCCCATCACTACACAGGATATCAGCCTCACACTCCGCACTAAACGCAACACTGCTCCCGGCCACGACTGCGTTACCTACCGCCACCTCAAACACTGCCCTCCCTCCTTCCTTTCCCTCCTTGCCACCCTCTACAATGTCATCCTTGCCACTGGCTTCTATCCTGACCTGTGGAAAACCTCCCGTATCCTGATGTTCTCCAAACCCAATAAGCCTCCGTCTGATGCCTCTTCCTATCGTCCTATCTGTCTCACATCGGTGTTCAGCAAGCTCTTGGAATCCATCCTTTCCCGGCGCATCCATCTCCACCTCCACCAAAACCACCTCCTCCCAAACACCCAATGTGGCTTTCGACCTTCCTTCTCTGCTGATGACCAACTCCTCCACCTCACTCATCTCCTCTCCCTCCAGCTTAACTCCCGTCGCTCCGCCATTTTTGTCTCACTTGACCTCGAAAAGGCCTACGACCGTGTCTGGCATCCCGGTCTCCTGTTTAAACTCCAAACCTACGCCCTTCCTATCAACTACATCCGTCTGGTGGCCTCCTTCCTCTCCCACCGCCCCTCCTATGTTACCATCCATAATGCCAATTCCCCCACCTTCTACCCCTCTGCCGGTGTGCCCCAGGGCTCTGTCCTCTCCCCTCTCCTCTACCTCCTGTACACGGCAGATATGCCCCAACCCCCCCCTCCAGTACACCTCTTGCAATATGCTGATGACACCGCATTCCTCGCCCTCGCTCCTACGCTCCAACGGTCCCAACGCCTTCTCCAGAATCACCTTGACCTTTTTGCTGCATGGTGTAACCAGTGGCTCCTGAAACTCAATCCTTCCAAGACCCAGGCAATCATCGTAGGTCGTACCACTCGCTCCTTCCGGCTCCTGGATTTCTCCCTTACTGTCTGCGCACGTCCTGTCCGCCTCGCCCCCACCCTCACCTACCTTGGCCTCACCATTGACCGTCACCTCACCTGGATACCTCATCTCCGCTCCATCCAATCCAAAGCCCGCAACCGCCTCCGACTCCTCAAACTCCTCTCTGGCCGGACATGGGGGTTGCACCCCTCTACCATCCTCCACACCTACAAATCCTTAATCCGTCCCATCCTCTGTTATGCCAGTCCTGCCTGGATATCTGCCCCCCCCAAATTCTATCAGTCCCTCCAGATCCTTGAGCGTCATGCACTCCGCCTCGCCTTCCGTATCCGCCTCCCGTCCCCCACGCGGATCCTCTATGATCTCATCCCTTTCCCCCATCTCCTCCTATTCCTCGAACATATCCGCATCCTCTACACCTCCCGCCGTCTTGAACCCCCTCACCCCCTGGTTGCTCCTCTCCTCTCCCATCCCCGACCCCTGCCACGTCTTCACCGTTGTGTCCCCCCTACCCTCCATCTCTACACCCTCCATCTCCTTTCCCAAGGTGGCTTCCGTCAACTCCCCCTCCCGGATGATGCCCTCTCTCCCTCCATTTATCCTTCCTATCAACTCTGATCCTCACTCCCCCTCCTTTCCTCCGTCCTTTCCCTGGGCTCCCTCTTCCTCCCCCCCTTCCCTCCTGTGTTTTCTCCCCGCCCATCCTCCCCCTAGGTCCCTTCCCCCCCCCCCCCGAGTCCTTTTGCATTCCCCTCCTCTGCCTTCCCCACTCCCTGGCCCGTCTGCTCAGCACCCCCCACCCCTCTTATGGGTCCTCATTCTCCACTGGCTTCTTTCCCCCCTCCCACCCTTCCCTTTTCCTCTCCTTCCCCCCCCCTTTTTTATTTCTCCGTCTTCTGTCCTGTTTCCCCCCCCCCCACCCGCTCTCGGCTGTGGTATGTCATGTTTGTGCCCACTTTTTAGTGCTGTGTTTAAGTGAGTGTTCGGTGTTGTGCGTCTTTCCACAGTGATGCGAACAGCAATCATGCTGTCGCTGGGTGTGCATTTTATATTTTGCGAACAGAAACCAGACTGTCGCCGTGTTTTTTTAACTGTCTGTCTGCTATTTTTCTGCTTCTTGTCTCATCAACCCTGTGTTTTATGTTTTAAGTTCTAGAATTTTCTGCCATTTTACCTTTACGTCACCGATTTTCTCGCCAACTGTTGTTTTTTCTTATCTTCATCTTTTTACCCCAAATTCTGTAGGCTGAAGAGCGGCGTAGTAAGCTGCTGCCAGCCCGCCCCCTTCGGGGGGAATTGAAATTCAATAAAGAAAAAAAAAAAAAAAAAAAAAAAAAAAAATCATGTATGTACAATGAAAGTCGTTTGTTATAATACTTAATTTTTGGACGGCTCTGATGATCATATCTGAGCCTGCTAGTTTAAATTAAATGTTAGGGTGATGGAGGTTCATCAAAAGCACCGCACGGGGTGACTTTAATTACAGCAGTGGAATTGCAGTGCGCATAATGTTCAGGGGTGACTTTAGTTACAGCAGTGCAATTGCCGTACGCATAATTTTCCGTTCGTTACCCTTACTTAGGAGTGTAGCCAGGAACTTCCTCGGTCGTTCTCAGTGCTTGATTACACACTTTTTTTAGTTTAGTCTTTTGTGTCGAATTTCAAGCATACTTTCCAAATTGATGTTTTAGAGTCTTACTTCGACTGCACTCCAGGTTTATGTGGACTAGATGTAAACAGCGCAGTGACGTCAACCAAAGCAGGGTGCTTCACGTAAAAATTCTTCCCACGTTTCGTCTTACCCAGTGGAACTCTCGAATTATGACGAAAAGTGATGCTTAGATGCCAAGAACATCTGCTTTGGCACCATCTGGGTGGGGATTAGTCTTCCCTCTCTCCATTATTGATTTGACAATTTTTTCTTTCGCCTGCGTCGTCAGACTGTCCGTTGCACTCAGCATTCCTTTTTTTTTTTTTTTTAAAGAGGTTAGCGCGAATGCCATCCGGACTTTCAAAAATTATGCGCCAGAAGGTCGTGCTTTTTTATGTAATTTAGTTATTTATTAACGTTACAACATAACATCTTTACAACATCGCATGAAATGAGATGTAATTGTGGGTGCAGGTCAATATTATATATATATATTTTTTTTACTTTATTGTTATTTTAATACCTGTACAAAGCAAGTAGGCTGGCAGCGGCACACTACGCCGCTCTTCAGCCATAGCGTTTCACAAAAGTAGAAAAACGGAGAATGACAATGAAACAAAGTGACGGGCAAAAGAGAGAGGTCACAGAGACACAAAAAACACGGAGTCGTTCACTCGTGACGAGAACAACACTGAAAACACGTTGGCACGGCGCACAGAACTCTGATGAATCCGACGGCACAAGTGAACGTAGTAGTGGGACGGCGGACACCAAAAACACTAAACGGCGGCACACACACGAGACACAGAAGGCGATGATCTCCGGCGCGCGAATGTTCACTATGCGTGTGCGAGTCCGGGGACCTGCCAAGAGAGGAGGAGGAGTAGGAGGAGGAGTGGGAAAGCGAGAGGGGAGAGCAGGGACGCCACGGGCAGGGGAAAGAGGGGGGAGAGAGGAAGGGGCAGGGGAAGCCCGGAAGAAGAGGGGTGGAGGGAGGGGACGGGGGAAAAGGAAAGAGAAGGGAAGGGAAGAGAAAGGAGGGAGGGTGCCTAAGGGAAAGGACACCAGGAGTGAGGGGGGGCAGGGTCAAAGTTGATAGGAGGGGTAGATGGAGGGGACGAGGACATCATCAGGGAGAGGGAGCTGGCGGAAACCACCTTGGGAGAGGGTAAGGAGGGTGGAGAGATGGAGACCGGGCGGGACATGGGAGTACATGCGCGGCAGCGGGCGGGGGTGGGAGAGGATCGGGGAGACGAGCGGGTGAGGAGGGTCGAGTTTACGGGAGGTGTACAGGATACGCATCCTTTCAAGGAAAAGGAGGAGGTGGGGGAAGGGGATGAGATCATACAGGATCCGCGTGGGGGAGGGGAGACGGATGCGATAGGCGAGGCGGAGAGCATGGCGTTCAAGGATTTGGAGGGATTTATAAAAGGGAGGGGGGGCAGAGATCCAAGCCGGATGGGCATAACAAAGGATAGGGCGGATGAGGGATTTATAGGTGTGGAGGATGGTGGAGGGGTCCAGACCCCACGTACGGCCGGAGAGGAGCTTGAGGAGACTGAGTCGGGAGCGTGCCTTGGCTTGGATTGTCCGGAGGTGGGGAGTCCAGGAGAGGCGAAGGTCGAGGGTGACGCCAAGGTACTTAAGGGTGGGAGTGAGGGCGATAGGACGGCCATAGATGGTGATGTAGAAATCAAGGAGGCGGAAGGAAGGGGTGGTGTTGCCTACAATGATCGCCTGGGTTTTGGAGGGATTGACCGTGAGCAACCACTGGTTGCACCAAGCGGTGAACCGGTCAAGATGGGATTGGAGAAGGTGTTGGGAGCGTTGCAGGGTGGGGGCAAGGGCAAGGAAGGCGGTGTCATCGGCAAACTGGAGAAGGTGGACGGGGGCTGGCGGCGGCGGCATATCCGCCGTGTACAAAAGGTACAGAAGGGGGGAGAGGATGGAGCCTTGGGGCACACCGGCAGAGGGGAAAA
The DNA here is from genome assembly GCF_023898315.1 of Schistocerca nitens. NCBI lineage: Eukaryota > Metazoa > Arthropoda > Insecta > Orthoptera > Acrididae > Schistocerca > Schistocerca nitens. The sequence goes on from NC_064624.1 coordinate 205,989,052, forward strand.
AGGTGTAGGAATCTGTGTTACGGATGGTGACATAGGAAGGACGGCGGGAGAGAAAGGAACCGATCAGACGGACGTAGTTAATGGGAAGGGCAAAGGCTTGGAGCTTGAAGAGGAGACCGGAATGCCATATGCGGTCATAAGCGCGTTCGAGGTCAAGTGAGAGGAAGATTGCGGAGCGACGGGAATTGAGCTGTTCGGAAAGGAGATGAGTGAGGTGAAGGAGAAGATCGTCGGAAGAGAAGGACGGCCGAAAGCCACACTGGGTAACGGGAAGGAGGCGGTGCTGGCGGAGATGCTGGTGGATGCGTCGGGTGAGGATAGATTCCAGGACCTTGCTGAAGACCGAGGTAAGGCTGATGGGACGGTAGGAGGAGACGGCGGACGGCGGTTTGCCAGGTTTGAGGAACATGAGGATACGGGAGGTTTTCCACACGTCGGGGTAGTAACCGGTGGACAGGACTACATTGTAGAGCCTGGCCAGGGTGGAGAGAAAAGAGACAGGAGCTTCACGAAGGTGACAGTAGGTGACACAATCGTGACCAGGAGCGGTGTTGCGTTTTGTGCAGAGTGTAGTAATGAGATCCTGTGTAGTGATAGGAGTATTGAGGTCCGTGCGTGCAATGGTGTCCAAGTACTGGAAACCAGGAGCGAGGGGAGGGACCGAGGTGTCAGTTCGATCGCGGATATCTGGGAAGAGGGAGTAATTGAACTGGGGATCATCGGGGATGGAAAACACATCGGACAGGTAGGAGGCAAAGTGATTGGCCTTACTAAGGGCGTCAGGGAAGGGGTGATCATCATGGAGAAGAGGATAATAGGGGGAGGGCTTAGTTCCGGTAAGGCGACGGAAGGCCGACCAGAACTTGGACGAGTTGATTGGGAGGGTAGCATTTAAACGGGTGCATGTCTGTCGCCAGTCCCGGCATTTCTTAGCCGCGAGAAAATTACGAACGTGTCGCTGGAGTTGCCGGTGGCGTCGTAGTGTGTCCGGGTCACGCGTGCGGAGGAAGGCACGGTAGAGACGACGGGATTCATGGAGGAGGAGGACGGCCTGTGGGGGTAAGGTAGGACGGTGGGGGTGGATGGCGACAGTAGGGATGTGGGCCTCCACGGCCTCAGACAAGGTGTGCTGGAGAAAGGAGGCGGCATGGGTGACATCGTCAGGGTGGTGGTAGGTGAAGGGGTGGCTATCGACCTGGGCGGAGAGGGTATCCCGGTAGGCATTCCAGTTGGCGCGGGAATAGTCATGGATGTACTTGGGGGGAGGGTCATGACGAGGGTCGGGGCGGGGGCGACGACCGTCTGAAACGAAGAGGAGGACAGGGAGATGGTCGCTACCAATAGGCTCCAGGACATCCACCGTTATGCGGCCAAGGAGGTTGGGGGAGGAGAGGATAACATCAGGAGTGGAGTTGGATTCGGGACGGGTGTGCTGGGGGATGGGAATGAGGTCGCCTTGAAGGGAGGAGAGGAACCGATGCCACCGCCGTAACTGGGTGGCGGAACGACTATGGATGTTGAGGTCGGCGGCGATCACGTAGGAGGAGAAGGTACGGTCAGTGTGGGAGAGGAAGTCGAAGGGAAGAGGGGCGTTAGGGCGGACATAGATGGTGGCGCAGGTAACGGTAAGGCCAGGGAAGAAGAGACTAAGGATCAGGTGTTCGGTGGGGTCGGGAAGGAGAGGTTGGAGCCGAACGGGGATCTGGCGATGGTGCCCAACGGCAACTCCGCCACGCGCAATTGGGAGGGGATTGTCGGAGCGGTGGAGGAGGTAGGGCGAAGTGTGGACGGTGTGCTGGGGTTGGAGGAAGGTTTCATTAAGGAGGAAGGCGTCCACGCGGTGGGAGGCAAGGATATGGAGAAAGAGGTTCTTGTTGGCGGGAAGGGAGCGGATGTTGTTGAAAAGGATACGATGCTGTCGCGCCATGACAAGGATTTAGACGAGGGTGTCAAGGCGGGAGAAGGTGAAATGGGCCTGGTTATTGGAATAGGTGGCGAACATTTTAAGGTGGAATATGGAACGGGCGGCGAGGGAGATCTGTTGGAGGGTGTGGGGGCGCTGAAAGGGATGAACATTCTGGAGGACGATGGTGAGGAACCTGATGATGTCCTCAGCAGCAGTGGGGGGGGGGGGGACGCAGGGAATTGCCAGGAGGGGTGGGGGCGTCCAGGGGACGGACAGGGACGGTGAGTTCAGGAGTGGTTGGAGGGGGTCGGGCTTTACATTTTTGGGAGTAGGTGGGATGGGGGAGGTTGCAGGTATTACAGGAGGGAGGGGATTGGAGGTTAGGGCACTGCCGGAGGAAGTGCGCTTGCCGACAATGCGGGCAGGTGGGGGCCTCGCGGCACTCAGCTGTTGGATGCGCATTATAGCGCAGACATCTCTGGCAGCGCAGGGATTGAGGGGGGGAACGGGAGGGGTCGACCTTGTACCGCTGATTGAAGAGGAGGGCACCCTCCTTCAGGAGACGGTCAATGGAGGGGGCGTCCTCAGAGAAAACCCGCATAAGTCAGGTGGGGCCGGCCGCGTTGAAACTGCGGCGGACCGCCCGCACCTCCAGCGTGGGATGGGCCTTGAGCTCCGCCAACACCTCCTCCTCCGTGATCGACGGGCTGAGCCGAGTGATCACGGCGGTGAGGGTCGGCGGGCGACGCGGGGGTTGGGGTTGGCGGGTAGGAGATGGAGAAGGAGCAAGGGTAAGGGAGGCGTTGGGGCCAAAACGGGTGACGGGGAGGCGGGAGAGGATGTCAGTATGGAGGGTAGGGCTGGGGGAGGAGATGAGAACAGAATCCCGTCTGGGGGTAAGGAGAGAGATGGGGGCACCAGGGAAGTGTTGGCGGAGGAGGAGGGAGAGATTCCGGGCCTCGAGAAAGGAAGGATCGGGACGGGACAGGAGATATTTGTATAAACCGGGTGGGGAGGAGGAGGAGGAGGAGGAGGGGGGAGCAGGGTCCGGTGGGGAGACATCCATGGCACCCTGGGTTGGGGATGGAGGTCGGGGTGGGGCCTTTTTGGGGGCGGAGGAAGTGGGGGTGCCACTAGGGCGTTTGACGGCGGCAGAAGGGCGGGTGGTGATATGAGGGACGGGAGCGATGGGGAGATGGCGGGAAGGGACAGGTCCCGGTGTGGACGCAGCAGTCGGCGCCGGAGATGGTGACGGTGACGGTGCAGGCGAAGGTGACGGTGATGGTGACGGCGACGATGATGACGGTGGTGGCGGTGATGGCGAAGGCGACGGGGAGAGGTGGGCGTGGGCAGTGGCCCGACGGGCCACCACCCTAGCCGGAGCTGCAGTGACAGGCTGGGGGAGTGGGGGGAAAGGATCAGAACGAGAGGAAGAAGCGGGAGAGGGGGCGACAAAGAGCGAGGGCGAAGGGAGGGTGAGGAGAGGTGGGATGGAAGGAGGGGGGTGTGACTGGGCACACCAAGTTATAGTGGTGGAGGCGGCGGAGGGGGTGTATAGACAATGACGGTGGTGGTAGTAGTGACGGTGGTGGTGGGGGCGGACATGACGACAGGAAGAAAACGTACAGCAGGAAAAAGGACAGAACACAAACTGGGAAACGGCGAAGACGGACGGCGACGGGGACAGCGACGGCAGGAACGCTGCTGCCGCGGACGGGGCCGGGGCGGCGGCGGCTGCTGCTGCTGGCTGGACCGCTACTGCTGTTGCTGCTGCTGCTGCTGCTGCCACAGGAGGGCTGGCTGGCTGGCTGGCTGGCTGGCTGGCTGGCTGGCTGGTTGGCTGACCAGGACCGAGAACTGCTGCTGCTGCTGGACCGCGGCTGGGCTGGCTGACTGGCTGGCTGGCTGACACCTGTAACACCTAGCACTTCGATGACCGCTGGAATCGCACTATCGAAGGGCGGTAACCTTTCGGTGTACCGCCGGAGATGTCAATATTATACAGATTCGAAATCCTTTAAAGAAAACAGAATTAAAAACAAAGACAATTGTAAAGTGTGACAAATTATTCTCAGAGTACTTTTGGCAACAATCCTAAGGATACGTGTATGAGTTGTGAAATTTAAGCCAATTGATATAAGTGTATCATATAGTAAAGAGAAAATGGACAACTCTAATGAAAAATGGATACTTTGGAAATCCAAGCAAGCAGAAGACGGCAGGAGGTGTATGGCGGCGATTCGAACCCATCCGGCTGCACGTAGTGTACAAGAGTGACACGAGAGAGCAGCAGCTGGGCACAGTGGAGAGTAGCCGGACTTGAGTAGTACGGACTGCCACCGACAGATGGTAGGCGCGAGCTGCAGCGCATGAATCTCTGTATAGGGAAAGTAGAGGTGGGCCAAACGGTTATTCTGGAGTAACCGTTATCACAGTTCCAGTTATTCTTTGATAACCGTTATCGTTAACGGTTATTAATAACTGCCAAGTTATTTTTCGCTAGCGAATACCGATAACTCCGACAGTTAAATAACGACATAGTTGGAATCCATCAGTTTAGTTATGAGTATAACTGCGAGTAGTGTGAAATAGCAGGAATATCGTATGAATCGTGTCATAACCTCAGCTTATTAACTCCGGGTACATTTTAGTTGATGTTAGAACGATTATTAGTGTTTCAGATTATATGTATGTAGGTTATCGGTCGCTATTAGAAATATTATCCTCGCAGCTGCAACAGAAAGTACGCGGAACTTCGCCACAGCGCTGTTTAAGTAAAATGTTAACAACGTGCGTTTTTAAGTTTGAAGAAATATGTAAACTGAATACTTTAGGTTAAATTCGAAGCTTAATTTCTTGTGTTGTTTACTTAATAGAATAAGTGTACTGCCTTGTAATAAAACACAAAAATATACGTAATGTGAAAGATTCGTTTACTCCTCTACAAGATAGTCATATGGTTGAAAGTGTGAGTACGCTAGTTGGAAAACTGCTCGATTTCTCCAGCTGCGGCATGTGTATAACATAGGATGAATGGAAGCGTCCGATTCCACCCGTCTGCTTTGACCCGTGACGTAAGGTTCTGTAATCCCATAACATATAAAGACATGCAGATCGAAAAGATTGACAGTGTTAAATTTCTGGGATTATAACTCGATAATAAATTCAGTTGGAGGGCTTACCACAGAATTGCTAAAGCTCCTAAACAAATCTGTATTTGCAGTGAGAATGGTGTCAGATGTAGGAGACACAAATGTAAAAAAGTTTACATACTTTTATTCTGTTATGTCATAAGGGATCATATTCTGGGGTAACTCATCAACGGAGCAAAAGTATTTAGCATGTAAAAGCATGTAGGCCTAATAAAAATCGTTTGTGGTATAAATTCAAGAACACCATGTAGAAACCTGTTCAAGGAACTTCATATTCTAACCACTGCTTTATAGTATATTTATTCTTTAATGAAATTTGTTTCAAGTATTTCCAACCAATAGCACAATACATAGTATCAATACTAGGAATAAGAACAGCTATCTACATAAAGATCTAAAATCACTTACTTTGGACCAGAAAGGGGTTCAACATTCAAGAACACACATTTTCAATAAACCATTAAAAACTTAGTTTCAGATAAATCACGGTTTACTGAGAGTTTGAAAGACTTTTTGATAGGCAACTTCTACTTTATAGATGAATATCTTAACAGGGACTGTTAGACCAGCTTAAGTAAAAATTCTGCTACCAGCATATTTCAGTTTTGACAGCACTTGGTCACAACAGTCAAGATTAGGTATTCTGTGTGTGATAAATTTATTAAAAGTGCATAACTATGTTTTGTTCTGGCAGTATATTAATACTGTACATATTAGCAGCTCCAGTTTACTGCAATATATTCACATATTTTGACAATCTCGTGACAGATGATGGTGGTAAGTATTATATTCAAATGCTTTATGTTATACTTTGACATGTTGCACATCCATGAGAATCATCTCATTTTTGGGTCTCTGGGACAAAAACAAGTTAATCTAATCTACAGTGAGGGTTTTGATTTTGTGGTGGGAGAATGACTAATGCTTATGTCCAAGCCTTCAGTTTGTTGTGTATCTGTCATGTTTGGTATTATTGTATACAGAATTCCAGTGCTGAATGATTGATTAACAACTCATAAGGCTTAATGTCTCAGATGTCATTACAATACCTTTTCACTCGTTTTATACAATTCTTCTTTGTATATCCAGATTGTGAGAGTATGAATTAATGGTATTGTGTAGGTAATACAAATTTGCAGTAAGTTTTCAGAAATCTGATCTTGTCTGTTGCAGTAAAGTGCTGTCAAAACTGAAATAATACTTTTTACTGAAGTTACTCTACCAGTCCCTGTTAAGATATTCGTCTATAGGAAATACAAAATTTCCTTTCCTGGGGAATGCTTTACCTGTGGATTCCACGTTTTGCTTTTTTTCTGTCTCACACGAGGCAATAACATGAATCCTTTCGAAACACTTCATCTGTCAATGCCAGCTGCCTGCTTTGATGTTTTTGCAGTTTAATATCATGACAGTTAACTGTCTGAATAGGTAAGACTAATTCATGAACAAGACAAGATGAGCACTCAAAATGAAGGGCTAAGTCTTGCATATAACAACCTCAACGTAGCAATGAGTGCACCTAACAGAGTTTTTCAGTGTTGCTTAGCATAATAGAAAATGAACTGACTTGAGCTCTTTGAAAACAAAAAAGCATATTTTATTCAAAAACGTTCATGTAGTATGCACAAGTGCTAATAGGCCCAAATGTAAGTAAATATGTATCTGACGTGATTATTCTTGTAAGCATATTGTAATCATGCCAAATATACCTCCGTGAAATGCTTCAATTGCAATACCTATGTTTGAAGTGTACACTGTTCCCACATAAAAGTGATATGCTCCAAACTGTGTATAAAATGTTTCAAAGTCAATGGCCAAAAACTAATAAAATGAAAAAAAGCCTATTTGCAATGGATGTGTACAAATTGAGAAAACTCATTTTTCTCTCGCTAATGCCACAAAGCTAAGTCTCACCAAATTACAAAAGTTTCTTTGTATTCAAGTTGACCTGATACAGCACTGGCACTTTTTCATCATGATGCTACCAAGCATTAGTGATGGGGTATACTTGGAGAAGATATTCAACTATGTTCCATTTTTAGATCACCGCCAATACTCAAGGCATTTCAGTAAGTTTAAAATCCCTAGAAAGTATTAACATGTTGCATACACACTACTACACTTCATAGCTTTCCATACTATGTATGAGACAGCAAGTGTTTGTGCTCACAGTAGTGCCACAAATTTTGACATTTCTTGAGAAGGTAGGAGATGATACATGTATCACTTGAGATGAGTTTCCTATCCTGCCCCAAAATTAAAATACGAGGGCCGTTCAGAAAGTAACCTCCGGTTGATTTAAAAAAATACACCAAGTTAAATAAAAATATTTTAATATATACATCTTACAGCTACAACTTTGTACTATTTTTCTACATAGTCTCCATAGCGATTGAGGCACTTATCGTATCTCTTCACAAGCTTTGAAATTCCTTCTGCATAAAAATCACCCGCTTGTGCCTGGAGCCAGCCTGTGACCGCATCTTTGAGCTCTTCGTCGTCATCAAACCGCTGTGACCCGAGCCATTTCTTCAAATGCATGAAGAGGTGATAATCACTTGGCGCCAGGTCTGGGCTGTAAGGTGGATGGTTGATAACGTCCCACTCGAAGGACTCAAGAAGGGCCGTTGTTCTGCGAGCAGAGTGAGGACGGGCGTTATCGTGCAAAAAAAACGATACCGGAAGTCAGCATACCACGGCGTTTTTCTGTATATCCCGTCGTAACTTTTTTATTGTTTCACAGTACACGTCTCGATTAATGGTCGTACCACATTCCACGAATTCAACCAACAACACCCCTTTGGCATCCCAAAACACCGTTGCCATCAGTTTTCTGGCAGAAAAATCTTGCGAGGCTTTTCTTGGTTTGGTAGGCGAATTTGAATGTGCCCACATCTCTGATTGTTCTTTTGTCTCAGGGTTCACGTACTTAATCCAGGTTTCGTCACCGGTCACGATTCTGTTTAACAATGGTTCTCCTTCGTCCTCATGATGTGACAGAAAGTCTAATGCAGAGGCCATTCTTTGAGTTTTGTGGTGGTCGGTAAGAATTTTGGGCACCCATCGTGCACAGAACTTAACGGTAACCCAATCTTGCTGTCACTATCTCGTACAAGAGAGTCTTAGAAATCTATGGAAAACCAGTAGACAACTCCGACATTGAGAAACGTCGATTTTCACGAACTTTTGCATCAACTGTCTGAACGAGTTCGTCAGTCACCAATGATGGTCTACCACTCCTCTCTTCATCACGAACGTTTTCTCGTCCACTTTTAAATATACGTACCCATTCACGGACAACTCCTTCACTCATAACTCTCGGCCCGTACACGGCACAAAGCTCACGATGAATAGCTGCTGCAGAATATCCTTTGGCTGTAAAAAACCTTATGACAGCACGCACTTCACATTTGGCTGGGTTTTCTATTGCAGCACACATTTCAAACTGCCACAAAAACTAAACTAGCGCAGGTACGACGTTCACTCGACCACAGCTTGATGCCGACTGACCTGTTGAGTGCGTGAATGCACAGATGGCGTCGCTACTCCCCCCACAACCCGCACTGTGACCGATCGGAGGTTACTTTCTGAACCGCCCTCGTATATTCTTACAAGATTACTGCACAGCTGTTTACTTTCTGTATGTTCTATGTAAGACATCTATGTTCATGAGACAGTAATATCACCACAACAAAGACATTACCATGCCACATGAGAGATTACCTTATTTGTACATAAAATATATCCTAAAATGGTAGTAAGTGCTCGTCTTTGACCTCATGGGTTTTTAACAACTTACTTAAGAGTACAGGGAACAAAAGGAAGATAAGTTAAAATAAAAAATGGTAACCAACACAAATGTATGTACATGTGAAATGATCAATTTTATTCTGACTTTTTCACAATGATATGGAACACTTAAAACATTGCAGCATTATAAAGAGAATGAATAAATAATTAACATGTCAAGAGACTGAGCAGAAACTCGGATTGGACATGGCAGGTAATCTGCCATGGCCTATTCAGTGGAACCAACAAAAGTATTTGCCTAAAGGAATTTAGGGAACCCAAATAAAATGTAAATCAGGATGTTCAAACAAGCGAAGGATCCCAATGCACCTGAATGGAAATTCGGTGCCATAATCACTCTGCAATTTTCTCAGTAATCTAACATGTGACCACAAATACAAATGTATAAACTTTTTTTATTTCATCCAAGAGTATCTTAACATACTACAACAAACATCAATAATTCAAAATATGGGTATACACACAATGTTTAAAGGATCTCTTTAAGGGCGCGACAGGTGGTCAGCTGTGGCCTTGATGAAGGAACCATCCCAGCATTTGCCTTAGCGATCCAGGATGGCCAGACAGTGCGAACCCCATCCTCCCGAATATGAGGTCAGTGCTGTTAATAGCTACACTGCCTCATTCGGTTGTTACCTATTATACAATGTTCTGATTTACATGAAAATAGATCTTACAACTAGCAAAAATAATTATTAAATATATACACAATTACATATGCAATTACACTTTAACATTTTTCTTTATCACTTTACACAAACAGACCACACAACACTTTGTTCACGGAACTTCAATAAACTGCCAGAGGCTGCTTCAGCAGTTGCTGCATATACACTCCTGGAAATGGAAAAAAGAACACATTGACACCGGTGTGTCAGACCCACCATACTTGCTCCGGACACTGCGAGAGGGCTGTACAAGCAATGATCACACACACGGCACAGCGGACACACCAGGAACCGCGGTGTTGGCCGTTGAATGGCGCTAGCTGCGCAGCATTTGTGCACCGCCGCCGTCAGTGTCAGCCAGTTTGCCGTGGCATACGGAGCTCCATTGCAGTCTTTAACACTGGTAGCATGCCGCGACAGCGTGGACGTGAACCGTATGTGCAGTTGACGGACTTTGAGCGAGGGCGTATAGTGGGCATGCGGGAGGCCGGGTGGACGTACCGCCGAATTGCTCAACACGTGGGGCGTGAGGTCTCCACAGTACATCGATGTTGTCGCCAGTGGTCGGCGGAAGGTGCACATGCCCGTCGACCTGGGACCGGACCGCAGCGACGCACGGATGCACGCCAAGACCGTAGGATCCTACGCAGTGCCGTAGGGGACCGCACCGCCACTTCCCAGCAAATTAGGGACACTGTTGCTCCTGGGGTATCGGCGAGGACCATTCGCAACCGTCTCCATGAAGCTGGGCTACGGTCCCGCACACCGTTAGGCCGTCTTCCGCTCACGCCCCAACATTGTGCAGCCCGCCTCCAGTGGTGTCGCGACAGGCGTGAATGGAGGGACGAATGGAGACGTGTCGTCTTCAGCGATGAGAGCCGCTTCTGCCTCGGTGCCAATGATGGTCGTATGCGTGTTTGGCGCCGTGCAGGTGAGCGCCACAATCAGGACTGCATACGACCGAGGCACACAGGGCCAACACCCGGCATCATGGTGTGGGAAGCGATCTCCTACACTGGCCGTACACCACTGGTGATCGTCGAGGGGACACTGAATAGTCCACGGTACATCCAAACCGTCATCGAACCCATCGTTCTACCATTCCTAGACCGGCAAGGGAACTTGCTGTTCCAACAGGACAATGCACGTCCGCATGTATCCCGTGCCACCCAACGTGCTCTAGAAGGTGTAAGTCAACTACCCTGGCCAGCAAGATCTCCGGATCTGTCCCCCATTGAGCATGTTTGGGACTGGATGAAGCGTCGTCTCACGCGGTCTGCACGTCCAGCACGAACGCTGGTCCAACTGAGGCGCCAGGTGGAAATGGCATGGCAAGCCGTTCCACAGGACTACATCCAGCATCTCTACGATCGTCTCCATGGGAGAATAGCAGCCTGCATTGCTGCGAAAGGTGGATATACACTGTACTAGTGCCGACATTGTGCATGCTCTGTTGCCTGTGTCTATGTGCCTGTGGTTCTGTCAGTGTGATCATGTGATGTATCTGACCCCAGGAATGTGTCAATAAAGTTTCCCCTTCCTGGGACAATGAATTCACGGTGTTCTTATTTCAATTTCCAGGAGTGTATGAGTAGTTATCTGAAACAGAAGAACAGGAAACAAACAGCAGAAATATCCTTGTCTAAAGACACTTTAGAAACAACATAAAAACTTGCAGCAACTACTTAGCTCACTCATATTAGCACACTCCTGGAAATTGAAATAAGAGCACCGTGAATTCATTAAATAATCATGACCAAACCTACCCACAACATTAGACATATTAGCACCTGTTGTACCACATATTGCCAACAAATCCAAAGCCCTGTGTGCAGAGTTTTAAAAACATAAATGGTACGGAAAAGCCACAGGCTTTGAAGCCAACTTCAAACAGCTGTGGTAACAAATCAAAGTATCTATTTTTTCAGATAGGTATAATGTTTAACTGCAAATTAGAATACGGTATATACAGTGTCCAATGACAATCAGTAGAAACGATGTAGCTGAAAGGTATGAGAAAGGACATTGGTTTTTATTTCATCAGATACCAATACAAGTGAACTGTTTATGTAAGAGATTGAGCCGTTTCTGGCTCGTGTTAAGCTTTGCATTAAACCTCGGTCGCTATTCTGTGATTAGTCTCCCGCCATTATTGAGATTGTGGTGTTATCCCCTCTCTCCACAAAGTGGCAGCAGCAGCGTGTACCGATATTCGCACCCTTGTAGTATCTTTGGCCCCGCGCTTACATTTTCCGACTGTCCCACATTCGGGATTCTGTTGTTGGTGTGGAGCATTGGGGCCGCTGGCGGTGTCCACAGTGTGATGGGCTGCTCCAATTGCTACGAGGTCCGTGGCTCACCAATCCCGGACACGAAAGTTGAGTCTTTACTTAATTTACCAGCCAGCCCCAACTGTTCACACTGTGATGCTCAAATTTCGTTGTGAGTTGTTGGGACATTCCCATGAGTAACAGCGTCAGTTTTCAAGCTGGCAACATTCTAGCCATCCTACTGTGGAGTTTAACTTAACTCGATTATTTTGAATCGAAGTGCACCAGCAGAATCTTCTGCATTGTGGCCGTTAACGTTCCGGTTACCTGCCCTGGCCGTTGACGAAAATTCCGGCAGTATATTTTGCTCGTCGTGTCATGCCTGTCCAGCACAGCATGGCGTGTAGTTTGACAGCTGAATGTTTCATTCGTTGTGGGTGCCGATACCTTTTGCGTTGTTCCATTGAACTCCCTGCTGTGTGCTGGTTGGGTGGAGTGTAAGTTATGCTAACACTTGGTCCATTGACTGTCTGTCAGTTGGGTTGCCGTCAGTTTGAGAATTGTTGGGCCGACTGCCTGCCTCACCTAAGCGAGTGTTAGTGTTTGAATACCATGCCAGCCCTTGGAAACGTCTGAGTGCAGTTTGATGTACTATCTTTTCTTATTTGTCCTTGTTGTTTGTTTCTGTATGGCTTCTAGCCCATTTTAAGTTAAAGTTGTTTGCCCTTAAGGGTATACGGAACGCCCTATGCTTACAATGTTAAATTGAGCTAAAAATTAAGAACATTTTCTCATTTGTTATTTGGACGACACTCTTGATTTTTTCACAGAACGCAGAGATGTGTTCTGCTTTTATGCTGAACTATTAATTTTGAAAAAATAATGTATAGTTTTTCAATTATTTTATTTTTTGTAAATGTTAAATAAGTTATACATTTTAACAAGTATTTTAAAATTTGCACCCATTAATACAAAATAATTCCACATATCTTTTAATTCAGATATATTAGAAGGTCTTAAGGAACAACTACAGAAAATTTCATCTTTCTACTATAAATAGGCCCTGATAAAATGTACCTTGTACACAAAAAAACTAAAGTTATGGGAAACTAGCTTCAAAATTTTTACTTCAGTACAAGCCTGCTCCTTAGCTCGTATCATCAGAATCGTCCAACAGCTTCCTCTTGATGGCTCTGCTATGCTGTCTAGCCATCTTTGAATATACCTTTATGGCATTATCTGAAGACCTGAGCCGTTCCTTGTCCAAACAAAGCATGGCTGCGGCAGTTCATAGTCCTACACAGAGCCCCAACTTCTGCAAACTTTGCACTTTGTTATATTGCCCTGATTGAATGATGAAACAGCATCATAAACACCAAAGTGAAGTGTGTTTATACCCACAAACACAGTTTTAGGTAGTCTATTCCATATCACATGGTTCACACACTCATTTGGATTTTGAGTCCAGCCATGAAGACATTTCTTTAGTAGACTAATATCTGCGAGGTCTCGGAATATTGGTTTTATTTCATCCATTATGGCAGGTGGCAGGTGATGAGGGTGATTGTATTGTTTCTTAGTTACCTTGCCTCTGTTGTACTTGCACCAACTATCGTCTTCTTTTGGACATAGCCCATGTTGGGGATTCTCATTGTTCGAAGCTGTATGAAACAACAGAGCCCAGACTCCTCTTCTCATTAATTCTGCATCTGCTGTATTCTGTCTTATTGCTAGACCATAGCACTTCTGAATATGATCTATTGTAGCATCCGTCAGTATATTTTTCCCATCTAAAGTTTGTCCATCGCTCAATTTCTTGCCTTTCATGCTAGCCTTGAGCCGTCGAAGTCTTGATCCCATCCTTTTCTGAACATGGCCGACAGACTCCAGTTTGGAAATTTTCACATCGTTACCATAGGGTCTCAGTTCCTCAATTTCTTTGAAAGCCTTTGAGTCACCATCTCCAAGATAATTTATGTATCTAACGTACCATTTTACTGAGCGTCGATAAATACTTCTTACACCAGCAATTTCCATACCACCACTTGACCCGTAGTAATTTGCCATGCACTCCTCTTCATGTTTAGTTTTCATTTGCTCCTTGCATCTGCAATGCTTGGAAAGTATTGCCACATCAACTACCTTACCAGTGTCCACACTTGTAGCTGTTACTACACCATTCAGAGATGTGTGGCCTCTCTTCTGCCAGCATCCATCAAAAGCTATGGACAAGTCTCTGCTATTATTATTTTCAACAACTGCTTCTTCAACAGCATCTTTCATGTTTTCCTGTGCCACATCTTCTACAGCAGAGCCTATTGCAATTGTGTGTTTGTTAAATTTTGAAGGTGGAGGAGGGAGGTTCAACACACCACACACCATGGCACCTGGAGCCCTGCCCTTTCCTATACACCGTAATATAATATTTACATCGTATAGTTTACCTGTATCTGCAGTAACATGTGAGGAATTGAAGAAAGTAACACTGTGTTTGCAAAAACTGCACATCAACTCTAATTCACAAGCAAGTCCTACATGTAAGTTTGTTTTCAATGAAACACCACATTTTCCACATTGTTTGCAGCACACATTGTTCTCCAAAACGTCTGATAATAAAGAGACGTTAATTACCTCATATTTTGTAGTCCCAGCATTTAGTTTCTTGTATTCTTCTTCAATTCCAGCTAGTTTTCTTCTCGAAGCGCTTTCCGGTGTAGTGGCAGCAGCATCACTCAATGTATCACTACCAGTGTTGAGGTTAGTCGCTACTGGGACATCAGATACTGATGAAGATGAATCAGACGAATTTTTACTACACTTTACTTTCTTGCGCCAATGTACACGCTTTCTAAATACCTTCAGACTAGGTCTTGGCATGTTGAAGGAAAGAAAACTCAATGACTTCTCCACATACGACTTTCACAACAATGACATGGATGTACTCACAAAGGAAACAATACAAATGGTGCAGAATCTATTGTCAACTGTCTAGCAGTGTAGCCAACAGAAATGCTAACTCTCTTGTGCTCAATTATATCTCTGGCAAGGCTGTCTATATCAGGTATATTTCGCGTCTCATATACAAGGTGCGGAACATCGTGTGTCGAAATTATTTTAAAAAATTATTTAAAATAGTTCTATTCACGTCATCCAAATATTTTATACATGGTATTAAACGGGCAGTCTAAATTTTTCGAAAATGCATTTACCCAAAAATCGGTTTTTTCATCGAAAAACTCATTCCGTATACTCTTAAGGCGTTAGATTGAATGGCGCATTTAGCTGGGAATTAAGTTCTAAAATAAATGTTTGGCTTGGTCTGTTTTTAATGTTTTCTTTACTCTTGTAATGTTAGTCAAACAAATAAAGTACTATGTTTGAGTGCAACTGACAGCCATTCATTGTCGCCCCTTTCCACAAATTAAACTATCTGTCCTGTCCTGCAGGTATAGCAGAGGATTTCAGAGATGTGGTCCCATTCGCTAAATTACCGTGTGACAAAGTATTTTGTTCCCACCATCAACAGACCCTGGACATGTCAGTTTGAAAAATATACAGCTGTTATAAATGAAATGTTTGAGTCTGCTTCTGTACACAACTGATAGTTAGAATGAGAGTATGATGTATAATTTCTAAAGAAGAAACTCTAAGCTACATATTTAGAACAACTTTTAAAAAGTATATGCTTATTGTACTCAATTGACAAAGTACATATTACGACGTCTTCTATGTTACAAGTAAGCCCACTGTTTGTAAGAATAGTGCTCTGAAGGGAAATTCTGTGTGTCCTACTGATGAAAACAATAAATGTGAACTGTTAGCAGTCACACAAGATGTTCAAAGTGTGATAATTCAGCAGCAAGTGACAGCATACCGCATGTAGAAATCTGTTGAAGCAGGGAACCTTATTTTCCAGCTTCATTCCAGTACGTTTCTCTAGTAGACCAACAGGTTTCCTCTCAGCAGGACCTTTATGTACCACTGGTGGCTTGTGATCACCAAAAATGGTTGGCACAGCATTTGCTTTTTCTTTTACCACTCCACCAGCTCTGTTGGTTTCAAACTGGTGTGGAGTGAAGTGATTCTGGTAAACAGAAACAGTACGATCAGTCAATTTAGTTACAAACTTCCTTATTTAAGTGATATCAAATTTTCAAAACTATACATTATAACTATATATTATAATATAAAATATGTTGTTGTTGTTGTGGTCTTCAGTCCTGAGACTGGTTTGATGCAGCTCTCTATGCTACTCTATCCTGTGCAAGCCTCTTCATCTCCCAGTACCTACCGCAACCTACATCCTTCTGAATCTGCTTAGTGTATTCATCTCTTGGTCTCCCTCTACGATTTTTACCCTCCTCGCTGACCTCAAGTACTAAATTGGTGATCCCTTGATGCCTCAGAACATGTCCTACCAACCGATCCCTTCTTCTGGTCAAGTTGTGCCACAAACTTCCCTTCTCCCCAATCCTATTCAATGCTTTCACATTAGTTATGTGACTACCCATCTACTCTTCAGCATTCTTCTGTAGCACCACATTTCAAAAGCTTCTATTCTCTTCTTGTCCAAACTATTTATCGTTCATGTTTCACTTCCATACATGGCTACCCTTCATACAAATACTTTCAGAAATGACTTCCTGACACTTAAATCTATACTCGATGTTAACAAATTTCTCTTCTTCAGAAACGCTTTCCTTCCCACTGCCAGTCTACATTTTATATCCTCTCTACTTCGACTATCATCAGTTATTTTTCTCCCCAAATAGCAAAACTCATTTACTACTTTAAAGGTCTCATTTCCTAATCTAATTCCCTCAGCATCACCCGACTTAATTCGACTATATTCCATTACCCTCGTTTTGCTTTTGTTGATGTTTATCTTATATCCTCCTTTCAAGACACTGTCCATTCCGTTCAACTGATCTTCCAAGTCCTTTGCCGTCCCTGACAGAATTACAATGTCATCAGCGAACATCAAAGTTTTTATTTCTTCTTCATGGATTTTAATACCTACTCCAAATTTTTCTTTTGTTTCCGTCACTGCTTGCTCAATATACAGATTGAATAACATCGGGGATAGGCTACAGCCCTGTCTCACTCCCTTCCCAACCACTGCTTCCCTTTCATGCCCCTCGATTCTTACAACTGCCATCTGGTTTCTGTACAAATTGTAAATAGCCTTTCACTCCCTGTATTTTACGCCTGCCACCTTCAGAATTTGAAGGAGAGTATTCCAGTCAACATTGTCAAAAGCTTTCTCTAAGTCTACAAATGTTAGAAACGTAGGTTTGCCCTTCCTTAATCTAGCTTCTAAGATGAGTCGTAGGGTCAATATTCCCTCACGTGTTCCAACATTTCTACGGAATCCAAACTGATCTTCCCCGAGGTTGGTTTCTACTAGTTTATCCATTCTTCTGTAAAGAATTTGCGTTAGCATTTTGCAGCTGTGACTTATTAAACTGATAGTTCGGTAATTTTCACATCTGTCAACACCTGCTTTCTGTGGGATTGGAATTATTATACTCTTCTTGAAGTCTGAGGGTATTTCGCCTGTTTCATACATCTTGCTCACCAGATGGTAGAGTTTTGTCAGGACTGGCTCTCCCAAGGCCGTCAATTGTTCCAATGGAATGCTGTCTACTCCGGCGGCCTTGTTTCGACTCAGGTCTTTCAGTGCTCTCTCAATCTCTTCACGCAGTATCGTATCTCCCATTTCATCTTCATCTACATGCTCTTCCATTTCCATAATATTGTCCTCAAGTACATCACCCTTGTATAGACCTTCTATATACTCCTTCCACCTTTCTGCTTTCCCTTCTTTGCTTAGAACTGGGTTTCCATCTGAGCTCTTGATGTTCATGCAAGTGGTTCTGTTATCTCCAAAGGTCTCTTTAATATTTCTGTAGGCAGTATCTATCTTACCCCTAGTGAGATAAGCCTCTACATCCTTACATTTGTCCTCTAGCCATCCCTGCTTACCCATTTTGCACTTCCTGTCGATATCATATTTGAGACGCTTGTATTCTTTTTTGCCTGCTTCATTTACTGCATTTTTATTTTTTTGCTCCTTTCATCAATTAAATTCAGTATTTCTTCTGTTGCCCAAGGATTTCTACTAGCCCTCGTCTTTTTACCTACTTGATCCTCTGCTGCCTTCACCACTTCATCCCTCAAAGCTACCCATTCTTCTTCTACTGTATTTCTTTCCCCCATTCCTTTCAATTGTTCCCTTATGCTCTCCCTGAAACACTGTACAACCTCTGGTTCTTTCAGTTTATCCAGGTCCCATCTCCTTAAATTCCCACCTTTTTGCAGTTTCTTCAGTTTTAATCTACAGGTCATAACCAATAGATTGTGGTCAGAGTCCACATCTGCCCCTGGAAGTGTCTTACAATTTAAAACCCGGTTCCTAAATCTCTGTCTTACCATTATACAATCTATCTGATACCTTTTAATATCTCCAGGGTTCTTCCATGTATATAGCCTTCTTTTATGATTCTTGAACCAAGTGTTAGCTATGATTAAGTCATGTTCTGTGCAAAATTCTACCAGGCGGCTTCCTCTTTCATTTCTTAGCCCCAATCATATTCACCTACTACGTTTCCTTCTCTCCCTTTTCCTACTACCGAATTCCAGTCACCCATGACTATTACATTTTCGTCACCCTTCACTATCTGAATAATTTCTTATATTTCATCATACAATCCTTCAATTTCTTCGACATCTGCAGAGCTAGTTGGCATATAAACTTGTACTACTGTAGTAGGCGTGGGCTTCGTATCTATCTTGGCCACAATAATGCGTTCACTATGCTGTTTGTAATAGCTTACCCGCATTCCTATTGCCCTATTCATTATTAAACCTACTCCTGCATTACCCCTATTTGATTTTGTATTTATAACCCTGTAGTCACCTGACCAAAAGTCTTGTTCCTCCTGCCACTGAACTTCACTAATTCCCGCTGTATCTAACTTTGACCTATCCATTTCCCTTTTTAAATTTTCTAACCTACCTGCCCGATTAAAGGATCTGACATGCCACGCTCCGATCCGTAGAACGCCAGTTTTCTTTCTCCTGATAACGACATCCTCGTGAGTAGTCCCTGCCCAGAGATCCGAATGGGGGACTATTTTACCTCCGGAATATTTTGCCCAAGAGGACGCCATAATCATTTAACCATACAGTAAAGCTGCATGTCCTTGGGAAAAATTATGGCCGTAGTTTACCCTTGCTTTCAGCCGTTCGCATTACCAGCACAGCAAGGCCGTTTTGGTTAGTGTTGCAAGGCCAGATCAGTCAACCATCCAGACTGTTGCCCTTGCAACTACTGGAAAGGCTGCTGCCCCTCTTCAGGAACCACACGTTTGTCTGGTCTCTCAACAGATACCCCTCCGTTGTGGTTGTACCTACGGTATGGCTATCTGTATTGCTGAGGCACGCAAGCCTCCCCACCAACGGCAAGGTCCTTGGTTCATGGGGTGGGGGGGTGGGGTGGGGGGGGGTCATAAATAGGAAGGTACAAGTCATGGAGAACAGGCTGGACTGAGGGAGAAGTGAACTGTCCACAGTGCAGGGTGGCATGTTTCTGGGGGTGTCAAAATGAGAAATTCTGATATGGCTCCAAAAGGATAAAATAAATAAGACAATGAAAGATTTAAGTGGTAAAAAAGCGGCCAGTGAGTGAAATCTTCTGGAGGTTGTGGGGATGCTGGAAGGGTGGATGTTCTGCAGGACAATGATTAGCAACTGGATGATGTCTTCTGCTCTAGGGGGAGGCCAGAGGGAGTTTTTGGGATGGATTGGTGGGTCGATGGGGCAAACGGGCACAGTTAGCTCAGGGTTGGTGGGAGGTGGTTTTGCTTTGCATTTGGAGGAGAAAGTGGGGTGGGGTTCATTGTAGGTGTTGCAGGAATGGGGAGAGGAAAGTTTAGGACACTGTTTAAGGAAGTGGGAGCCTTTACAATGGAGGCAGAGGGGGGTGGATTCTTGCAGTTTTGGGTGAGGTGGTCGTTGTACAGGAGACATTACTGGTCATAGTAGGATTGAGGGGGGAATGGAAGGGGTCAACTTGGTGGCGGCAGTTGAAAGTCAAGGCTCCCTCTGTGATGAGGTGATCGATGGAGGATGTGGACTCTGTAAACATACGCATGACGAAGATAATACCAGAGGAGTTGTAAATACGGCAGGCCGAGCTGACTTCCAGGGCAGGATGGGACTTCAGTCCTGCCAATATCTCCGCCTCCGTGACCACAAGGCTGAGTTTTGTGATCACAGCAGTGAAGGTAGTCAGACGATGATGGGGGTGGGGCTGACAAGGAGAGGAGGAATAAAGGAAACGGGTGAGGGCCAATGGTGATGTGGGGAAAGTGCTGGAGGAGATCAGTATGGAAAGGGGGAGTGGAGGACTTGATGAGAACTGAGTCTCTGTGAGGGATAAGTTGGGTAATGGGTGCACTGGGGATGTATTTCCAGATTTCAAGGGTGAGGGTGCGGGCATCTAGGAATTTCGGATCACAGTTGGCAAGGACAAAAGTATGCAGAATGGGGGCTGGAGAGGCGAGAGGAGGGATGGTATCCATCTTGGGATCAGAGGGAAGTGGGTCGGGCAGTATATTTTTGGAGGAGGGGGTGGAGGTGAGGTCGCCACTTGGGCGCTTGGAACGTCTGTTGGCAGGTGTGGCATGGGAGGAGGGATGAGGAGACCATGAGTAGGGGAGGTGCATGCGATGGCTGAAGTGCAGAGGAAGCACTCCATGTGGTTACAGTGGGGGCAGGTGAAGGGGAGGTGTAGATGACGGTGGCAGTGTCCATCATTGAAGGCGGCGTCCACCGGCGAGAGGAATCGCCAAAGTGCAAAAGTAACTAAAACAGGCGGCGCCGGCGGCAGAGGTGGCGACAGCAGCGGTGGCGGTTGTGTCATGTCTCTGGCACGTTGCGTATCCGGCACTATCGATAGGGACTTGTATTTCTGTTTCGGTCTGGTTCGGCCTGCGCAGGCGCTGCCCTCTGGAGCGTTTTTCACGGGGGGCCATGCGCGCTCGGCTCGGCAGTTGGATTCGTACCGAGCTGGTGGTATTTTGCCTTCCGACCGGGCACGGAGGTGTGGTCTCGTCGTTGGCGGGCCTCACTGATTTGGCCGTTGGGCGGTGTGGCGTGTTGGTGACGTGCTGTAGTGGACAACTGATGGATCCCTGCACGCGATCGCTCGAGGGTCTCCGCCTCTGGAAAGGGTGCCACGGTATCGCTCGGGTTTCCGCACCCAGGAGTTGTAAGGACTGCAGGGCAAGCTTTCTGTGTGTTTGCTCTGTCTG
Source organism: Schistocerca nitens (assembly GCF_023898315.1). Lineage (NCBI taxonomy): Eukaryota > Metazoa > Arthropoda > Insecta > Orthoptera > Acrididae > Schistocerca > Schistocerca nitens. The sequence continues at coordinate 206,010,175 of NC_064624.1, forward strand.
GTCTGCGGGGCGGGTTTCGTTTCACCTTACTTCAGCTGTTGTTTATATTTTCTGTGTGATTCCATTTTGGCCGGAGTCTAGGTGTCGCGTTTTCTGCTTGTGTGTACCCAGTGGTCGCACCCATTTTCCCGCCCAGGGGGCAGCAGTATCTGTTGGTGGGAATTATTTGGCTTTCTGTGTGTTTGCTCCGTCCAGTCTGCGGGGCGGGTTTCGTTTCACCTAACTTCAGCTGTTATTTATATTTTCCGCGTGATTCTGTTTTGGCCGGAGTCTATGTGTCGAGTTTCCTGCTGGTGCGTACGCGGTCGTCACCCCCGTTTTCCCAACCGGGGGCAGCCGTGTCTGTTGGTGGGAGTTATTTGGCAGTGTGTGTTTTGCGTGGACGTGGTGTGCTCACGCGCTCTGATTCTGAGTTGAAATTACAGTGGTCAGGCTGGCTCGGTTGCTGGAGTGTGTGTTATTGGTTTTCTGGCTTGCTGGGGACTGCGCGCGTGCCTGTTCCGTTTTGTGATGTGGCAGCAGTCTGATATCTTTATATGTGCTTGTTAAGTTGCTAGCAATTGCTTTTAGCTTTGTGCTTACTTATTTATATTTAAATTTCTGGGCATTGTCATTTGCCTGTTCTTTTACCTTCATTTATTTGAAGTGTCAATTAAGCCTAAGACGATGTCCAAGGTGCTAGCAATTGATTTTAGCCTCGTGTGTCCTTAATCCTATTTAAATTCTTGGGCATTGCCATTTGCTTGTTCTTTTACTCTTATTTATTTTTGGTGCCAGTTACCCCTAAGATGATGTCAGACCTTGGTATCTGTCAGCCTTATTTTGGCGCCAGCGCTCAGGTGCAATATTGCCAGGCCTATCCCGGATTTTGTCATTAATTGAGATCCTTTCATACGGTATTTTTAGTAGTAGGTTTGGCAAGTGCACTTGCGTATGGTATTTATTTTGTTTCCCCCTCCCCTCTCTTCCTCCTTCGTGTAAACTGATTTTGGTAAGATTGCTAGGTGGCCTGTGTTCTTTTATTACCTATGTAAGTTTGCCCGTTGCCGCAGCCGCAACATGTTTTGACCGGCAAGCGGCTAGAGTTTGAATGTGGTCTGCGCTGTTGAAATCGCCTGACTTTATTATTTGAGCTAGTCATGTATGTGTTGTTGTGTTAGGGGTTTTAGGGCATTTTTAATTGAGATACGTTTTGGAAATTTTATCACTCTTTTAAAGAAGGTATAGCAAGGAGTAACTTCGACTGAAAATTTGATTGTAAATGATACATTTGTGCTTCACATTATAAAATTTAACTGTATTAGGTGAAAGTATGTTGTTTAATGCGTAATGATTACTTGTTAATGTATCAAATTGTAAACAGTTTGTTTGGCAGTGATTCAAACGATGCAAATAAGTTTCTACATCTACATCTACATGTACATGATTATTCTGCAATTCACATTTAAGTGCTTGGCAGAGGGTTCATCGAACCACATCATACTATCTCTCTACCATTCCACTCCCGAAAAGCGCGCGGGAAAAACGAACACCTAAATCTTTCTGTTCGAGCTCTGATTTCTCTTATTTTATTTTGATGATCATTCCTACCTATGTAGGTTGGGCTCAACAACATATTTTCGCATTCGGAAGAGAAAGTTGGTGACTGAAATTTCGTAAATAGATCTCGCTGCGACGAAAAACGTCTTTGCTTTAATGACTTCCATCCCAACTCGCATATCATATCTGCCACACTCTCTCCCCTATTACGTGACAATACAAAACGAGCTGCCCTTTTTTGCACCCTTTCGACGTCCTGTCAATCCTACCTGGTAAGGATCCCACACCGCACAGCAATGTTCTAACAGAGGACGAACGAGTGTAGTGTAAGCTGTCTCTTTAGTGGACTTGTTGCATCTTCCAAGTGTCCTGCCAATGAAACGCTACCTTTGGCTCGCCTTCCCCACAATATTATCCATGTGGTCTTTCCAACTGAAGTTGTTTGTAATTTTAACACCCAGGTACTTAGTTGAATTGACAGCCTCGAGAATTGCACTATTTATAGAGAAATCGAATTCCAACGGATTTCTTGTGGAACTCGTGTGGATCACCTCACACTTTTCGTTATTTAGCGTCAACTGCCACCTGCCACACCATACAGCTATCTTTTCTAAATCGCTTTGCAACTGATACTGGTCTTCGGATGACCTTACTAGACGGTAAATTACAGCATCATCTGCGAACAACCCAAGAGAACTGTTCAGATTGTCACCCAGGTCATTTATATAGATCAGGAACAGCAGAGGTCCCAGGATGCTTCCCTGGGGAACACCTGATTTCACTTCAGTTTTACTCGACGATTTGCCGTCTATTACTACGAACTGCGACCTTCCTGACAGGAAATCACGAATCCAGTGGCACAACTGAGACGATACTCCATAGGCCCGCAGCTTGATTAGAAGTCGCTCTGTTCACCTGTGGCATATAACCTTTTCATTACCTCATACTGTAAGCAGCTTGATTTGTTTGTGTCACTGTAATTTGTAAGCCACAGTGTAATTTATTACAATTAATTAATTGTTTTGGGGAAATAAACCTTGAATTGTATGTCTCCTGTTCATTAACCGAATCCCATCCAAATCGTCTGCTCAGCGGCGGTGGCGGCGTGGAGACGGACGAAAGATCGACAGCAGCTGGTAGACGGACAGGCAGCAATGGCAGGAGGATTTTCCAAATCGACGAGTGCACCCTGAGCGTAGCCCAGGCAGCGCATGTGGTCGCGTGCAACTGAGACGATCCGATCCGACTCTCGAATGGCGTGTGTTGTTGGAGAGAAAGTGGGAAACGTAATATACATTCATATTCTGAGAGGCAGATAAGTTGATGTGTTAAAATGACTTGTTACAATATCGTATTTTCCCGTAGATTATAAATGTATAGGATTTATTTGATGCTGTGACATATGTACAGAATCTGCAAGTGTAGTGTTGTACTGACGAACGTTATAAACTGCGGATTTAAATGGATCGCCATATTTTCTGAGGCGGCGTCTTGCACTGACATCTGTTGGCAACACTGAGCAACACTACAGTATTCAAGCACTGCTTATTTTACTTCGCATTGACAAGTTTAGCACAAAAATGTTGGAAGTAACAAACATCTTCATATCTACATCAATCATTTATTCCAAGTTTACTAACAAAGAAAATGGTTCAAATGGCTCTGAGCACTATGGGACTTCACATCTATGGTCATCAGTCCCCTAGAACTTAGAACTACTTAAACCTAACTAACCTAAGGGCAGCACACAACACCCAGTCATCACGAGGCAGAGAAAATCCCTGACCCCACCGGGAATCGAACCCGGGCGTGGGAAGCGAGAGTTTACTAACAAAATAGCAATAAGCGCCCATGTCTTACGATTATCTGTGAAGAATATACTTCACTCCCACAAACTTTCTTGGTAAGGTGTTCCTTAGATATGATAACGTCACGTAGTAAGTAACCCCCTGGTTGCTCCTCTCCTCTCCCACCCCCGCCCCCTGCCACGCCTTCACCGTTGTGTCTCCCCTACCCTCCATCTCTACACCCTACATCTCCTTTCCCAAGGTGGCTTCCATCAACTCCCCCTCCTGGGTGATGCCCTCTCTCCCTCCTATCAACTCTGATCCTCACCCCCCTCCTTTCCTCCATCCTTTTCTTGGGCTCCCTCTCCCCCCTTCCATCCTCTTTTTTCCCCACCTCCCCTCTCCTTGCCCCCTTCTCTCCCCCCCCCCCCCCCCCGAGTCCTTTTGCATTTCCCTCCTCTGCCTCTTCTCATTCCCTCTCGCGTCTGCCCTGCCCCCCTCTCCCTCCTTGGTTCCCACCCTTTTCATTTTTTTCCTCCCTCCCTCCTTGTTCTTCCCCCTCCTCCAGGTACCCCCCCCCCCCCATCTGCCTTTGGCTCGGGAGTGTCATCTTTGTGCCGCCATTTTCGTGCAGTGTTTTACAGTGAGTGTTCCGTGTTGTGTTTTTTGGGAAGTGTTGCGAACGGCCATCATACTGTCGCTGGGTGTGCTTTTTATCTCTTGCGAACAGGAACCACACTGTCGCCATGTTTTTTTAATTGTGTGTGTACTCTGTTACTTGTCTGATTCCTGTGTCTTTTATTAACATTGCCAACCCCTTTTCTTTCTGTTTTAACTTTCCGCATTTTTCCGCCATTTTACACTTTCAGTCACCGTTTTATCGCCTGTTTTTCTTGTTTCTTTTCTTCTTCCGTTTTTTAAAAAAAAAGGTCTGTAGGCTGTAGAGCAGCGTACTAAACTGCTGCCAGCCCGCCCCCTTCGGGGGGAATTGAAAATCAATAAAGGAAAAAAAAAGTAGTAAGTAAGTAAATAAGTTTAATCTGTTTAATCATAATTTTTGAGTAGGATTGGAATGTATATTCTGTCCTCGCACCCGTATGTGGAACTGTGATGTGATGGTCGTTATAGAAGTGGGATTTTTGTGTCCATATTTATCCATTTCTTTCCCATACCTGCATTTACAGTGAGGAACTTCCTCGGTCGATCTATCGTCCATGCGCCTGGCTATTTATAACTCCTGCCTCCGACACATCTTCGTTACAGCCGCAATTATGTCCGCTAGTCTGTTCTGGGGCCTGACGCATTTCTGTACATCCCTGTCTCCCCAGATAATTCCCAATAAGCATCTCCTCTACAAGACTGGCGTGTAAAAAACACCAGCACATACCGTTGCCAAGTCAAAACCGGTAATTTTTCCAAAGCTTTTAGTCGCGACTGAAGTATAGTGAGTTTGATTTCGTGGCTATTATTTATTTCCATTTATCTGCTTTCCTTCCCTGAGTTTCTTCAGCTGCCATATGTGACACAGCTGTTTCAGCCAGAATGATGGATTTTCATTTCCTTACAATGCAAATGAATGTGGAAAATATACTGCTTAAGTCAACAAGGTAAAAAAAAGTATGGAAATTCCTTGTAAATTGCAAAAGAATGAAATACTGCATAACTGGAGCTTCAGTAGTTATGTGAGGCTATTTGTCTGTATGGAGGCTGAGAAGCTGGAAGATTGCAGCAAAGTGCAGGAAGGCTTGCAGAGAATCAACAGTTGGTGGAGTGTCTTGCATTGTGAATAACTGTCAAGGCAGATCTCCACGTTGATGCACCACTTTCTAGTGAGCAACAGTTTGTCACTGAAGAGATCATTCCAATTTCCATCAGCTGAAGTCTTGGTACAAGAACTGCTCTCCACACAACAATGACCTGTGCCTCTGCACATTTTTGCATTTATGCAAAAGCAATGTCAGTTATGTTGTATTTGTTTCTTCAGTTACAGTACGTCTACAGGTAATAAGTTTCCAGTAACATTACAGTGAGAGAGTTATAGAAGATGAAATGGGTTGTTGCTAAGACTAAGAATTCGTTTGTTTGTCAGGTGCATAGTGCAATGACGTAAATTCTTTATCAGAGACCATCCACTGATTTGGACATAAACCTACAAGAATGAAGTCACTTCTTTTGTCTTGGATGAATACAGTTTAAAATTATGTAACATATCACACAGCTATGTTACTTACCTGGTTTATGCTTCAGGAGCAGACGTTGTGAGAATTTCAGGTCTTCTGATGCAATAAATCCATCATTTTTGGATGATCTGGGCAATAATTTACTTATTTCTGCAAACGTGTTTGGGAAAAATAACTTCTTAATAGAGACTCTGCTTATGTGTATTTAACAAGATAATATTGACAAATTTTCTGTGAATGAAATGGAAATGTCTAGTTGGGGGCACTGTCTTGGTTGTGTAACTTAAGCCATAGCTATTGTAAATGTAAATGATGTGGTTGAGAGATGGTTATGACAGTTCACTTCATGGTGTATGGCTGGTGAGCGCCATGTCTAGACTTCTGTGAGGGGACCTATTTTTTTCTTTTTTTGGGGGGTGGGGAGTGGGAGTTCTCGTGTGAAAGTTTACACTGTCATCTCATATCTGTAACTGAGAAGGCTGACGACCAAACAAAGAGATAGCACTACTGTAGTTTATTTGTTGCAGTAAACATGATGCAGCCACAGGGTTTCAATGTCTGCCTAATAGCTCTCCTGCTATGCAGTGCTGTGATGGGAGACCTCCGCAACATCGTTTGACACACATCTGGCTGCTGGTGTTGGGCACTTTTCCAGGTCACTGAACCTCATTCTCAAGAGTTTCACTAAGATATTGATGGCAATGATACAATTAACGTTGAAACACACACTGCCTGAGAAAGCACAGAAATGTAATTATGATTTTTGCAGAAAAGTTGTCGAACATATCAACAATGTTTTGCGTCCAGTAGATGCAGAAGACTGTTATCATCAAGACTGCTATGCTAAATTAATGTCAAACCCCTGCTCCGTTTGAAGTGGGGGCCACACTCTTGATACCAAGTTTGATGCCACTTTGGAAGAAGTATTAAATTTTCTAGATTCTTCAGAGAAATACCAATTTTCATTGTACGATTTATTTGCGGAAAGTCAATGAATGACTCCCAGACTGAGATACAATTACTATAAAAATGCTTATAATACAAATTGACTGTACATTACAGTTATGGAGTCATTTCACAAATATTCAATGACCTGAACTCAGGGCAAGGGCAACCTATCCACATTCCTTCAGAACCTCAACACCATTTCTCCTATCTGCTCCACCTGGTCCTCCTCCACACAAAGTGCCACCTTCCTGGAAGTTGACCTCCACCTCTCTGATGGCTCCATCCACACCTCAGTCAACATCAAACTCACTAACCACCAACATTTCGACAGCTGCCATCCCTTTCACACAAAAAAAAAAAATTCCCCACATACAGCTCAGCCACCTGTGGATGACATATCTGCTCTGAGGATAACTCTCTTGCCCTCTATGCTGAAGGGCTCACAAAGGCCTTTGTGGACAGCAACATTCCCCCAATCCTGTCCACAAACAAATTTCCACTGCCATATCGTCACACACCTGCAATCCTCCCACCATCCTCATGAACCAGCTGAAAGGAGTGCCCCCTCATCACCCAATATTACTCTGGACTGGAGCAAGTGAACCATATCGTCACCAGGGCTTTATCTCTCTTCCTGCCTCGAAAGGAGGACATCCTGCCCGAGATGCTTCGCACCCCTCCTAAAGTGGTGTTTCATTGCCCACCCAACCTACACATCATCCTGGTGTATCTCTGTGCTACTCCCACTCTCATCTGCTAATTACAGAGATCGTATACATGTGGCAGACCAAAGTACAAGATCTGCCTAATCCACACACCCAGCACCTACTACTCTAGTCATGTCACTGGCTTATCCCACCTCATCAGAGGCTGGGCCACCTGTGAAAGCAGCCATCATATACCAGCTCTGGTGCAATCACTGCACAGCTTTCTGTATTGTATGACTATCAACCAGCTGTCCACCAGGATGAATGGCCACCCCCAAACTATGGCCAAAATCAATGTAGACCGCACTTGTGGCACAACATGCAGCTGAACATAAAATGATTGATTTTAATGGCTGGTTCACATCCCAGATTAAATCGGTCCTCCCCTCCACCACTAGCTCTTCTGAACCACACAGACCAGAGTTATCCCTACAACATATTCTCTGTTTCTGAAACTGTCCCGGCCTCAACCTACAGTAACCTGCTGTCTCCACATTCTCAACCCAACAATTTCTGTCCCCTCCATTCTGTCACCCCTCCCGAGTGAAATTGCTTTCAGTATGTGCCCCTTGCCAATGGCCACTGCAATTGTGCCAGTTCATTAACCTGCCACTGCTCCCTCCCACATCCCTAGCTGTCAGACTGGCCATCTCTGTCCGAGCTGCTAGCTACCCGTTACCAACTCATCTCCCTGCCCTCCCCTCCCACCTCCTTTCCCTCTACCCACCCTGCTTGACACTACCGCACCGCAGTCAGTCCACCCGCCACAAAATCAAAATAGCTCTGACACTATCAGCCTAGCTGGCAGCATGGAGTCAGAGAGAGAGACAGAGAGAGAGAGAGAGAGAGAGAGAGAGAGAGAGAGAGAGGTTTGTTTTTGTTAGTCTAGTTCGTCAAAGAATAAATCTTAAAGCTATCAAGTTTTCCTTCTTTTGTTTGTGCCTATCAGTAACTCAATATTTCTGTTTTTCAGTGAGCTGCCTCCTCTAACCCTAACGTGTTTATTTTGGTTGAAACATGAATATGAACTTCTTTCAGCAGAATTTCACAAGAAATATTTCTTGCCATCTAAGTAAGATGAACTGTTTTTCATAAAAACAGACAAATAAAGTTCAAAAAATTGAATTAAGGGGTGGTGGAGGTAGACGCTCACCAACTAGGGGAGGGAACTTTTCGGTTTCTCACTGCTATATCCAGTATGACTATTTTCCTAAAGTTTCAAAAGCTTATAAATTATTTTCCCTATTTTTCTTAATTTGCTTGGGGTATAAGAAAGGTGGCACAGGTTGTCCATTGATTATTCTTAACTGTCTTAAAAAAATAATGTTATCTCCAAGAAATAACACAGATAAATAACTATCAGCTATATTCCCTGAGTAACACAAATTTAGAACCATGGGTATGGCATGTCATTAACAACATGGCTTAACACTGTGTCTTACTTTTATTGATATTAGCAAATACAAATTGCTCCATTGCTATCCAAGCCCCCCCCCCCCCAAAAAAAAATTCAAGCTAAGGTCATTATCACCCTTACCCCCCCCTCCCTCGCCCTCCCCAGGCTCTTCCATAAGAGGGAAGAGCAAGCTGTTTGAGAGCATGCTAACTACCCTTTCCAGCCATAGGTTTTAACAACATTTATATTTATTGCATTTATATTCCTTTTCTTGCAAAAAGTGGGCGATTTCTCTTGTTCAGTATCACCATTTTAAGTAATTTATTTAGACTGCTGTTACAAATTTTACACACAAATAATACATATAGCTAAAGAAAAGACAGGAACATTGAATTTATATGTGGTACATGTACAGGGTTATTACAAATGATTGAAGCGATTTCACAGCTCTACAATAACTTTGTTATTTGAGATATTTTCACAATGCTTTGCACACACATACAAAAACTCAAAAAGTATTTTGAGGCATTCGCAAATGTTCGATATGTGCCCCATTAGTGATTCGGCAGACATCAAGCCGATAATCAAGTTCCTCCCACACTCGGTGCAGCATGTCCCCATCAATGAGGTCGAAAGCATCCTTGGTGCGAGCTCGCAGTTCTGGCACGTTTCTTGGTAGAGGAGGTTTAAACACTGAATCTTTCACATAACCCCACAGAAAGAAATTGCACGTGGTTAAGTCGGGAGAGCGTGGAGGCCATGACACGAATTGCTGATCACTATCTCCACTACGACCGATCCATCGGTTTTCCAATCTCCTGTTTAAGAAATGCCAAACATCGTGATGGAAGTCCGGTGGAGCGCCATCCAGTTGAAAGATGATGTCGGTGCTGTCGGTCTCCAGTTGTGGCATGAGCCAATTTTCCAGTATGTCCAGATACAAGTGTCCTCTAACGTTTTTATCGCAGAAGAAAAAGGGGCCGTAAACTTTAAAGCGTGAGATTGCACAAAACACGTTAACTTTTTGTGAATTGCGAATTTGCTGCACGAGGATTCTCTACCGCCCAGATTCGCACATTGTGTCTGTTCACTTCACCATTAAGAAAAAATGTTGCTTCATCACTGGAAACAAGTCTCGCACTGAACGCATCCTCTTCCGTGAGCTGTTGCAACCGCGCCGAAAATTCAAAGCGTTTGACTTTGTCATCGGGTGTCAGGGCTTGTAGCAATTGTAAACGGTAAGGCTTCTGCTTTAGCCTTTTCCGTAAGATTTTCCAAATCATCGGCTGGTACGTTTAGCTCCTTGCTTGCTTTATTCGTCGACTTCCGCGGGCTACGCGTGTAACTTGGCCGCACGCATTCAACCGTTTCTTCGCTCACTGCAGGCCGACCCGTCGATTTCCCCTTACAGAGGAATCCAGAAGCTTTAAACAACGCATACCATCGCCAAATGGAGTTAGCAGTTGGTGGATCTTTGTTGAACTTCGTCTTGAAGTGTCGTTGCACTGTCATGACTGACTGATGTGAGTGCATTTCAAGCACGACGTATGCTTTCTCGGCTGCTGTCGCCATTTTGTCTCACTGCGCTCTCGAGCGCTCTGGCAGCAGAAACCTGAAGTGCGGCTTCAGCTGAACAAAACTTTATGAGTTTTTCTACATATCTGTAGTGTGTCGTGACCATATGACAATGAATGGAGCTACAGTGAATTTATGAAATCGCTTCAATCATTTGTAATAGCCCTGTATAGCTAAAGAAAATGGCAAGTAAATAATGTCAGACCTTGGGGTTTTTCTCGGGTTCCAACCTTAGCTGGGACTAATCTGTTCCTTTCCAGAATGGTAGCCAAAATGGTCTACCATGGTGTCTCACAGATGACTCAGTCTTTGGTGTCTTTCATCATCTTTGAAGTTGCTAATAATACAATTCATTTCTTCCTGCTGTGCCAGCTACTTCACCAGTTATCACTGTTTCGACAATCTTCGCTGTTCGAGCTGGTCTGATTTTATCCTGTCAGGTAGCCCCCGTCATTCTTGTTGCGCAGTTGGCCAACGCCACCTTTTTGCCTTTGATATCAGAGTGACCATTGTGGATGTCCACCTGGGGTGTCAGTGTCTTTCGTGTTGTTGAGAGTGGTCTTTAATTTGGGAGGCTGTTGTGACACCCATTTGCTAGAGACTTTTGGCTTATTTAAGATACATGGGCAGGGAGAGTATGTTACACAAGTGCTCAAAAGATCACTGTATTCCAATCATGGGATGGTAAGTCCAAAATATAAGATTTGTAAAATGAATAGCTTACAATGTATGCATTTAAGGTAGTTTTATTTTTCCTATCAACAAGTGAAGAACTGCTCTGGGTACATTTCTTGAGTTTCTTCCTTTATGGCCGCTATTCTGATGCAGTTTTTTAAGTCTTATTTTGACATGTGTGCAAAGATTTTTCTTTGTATTAATGCCTCATTTTCTGAAGAATTGGCTTCTATTCTACATGAAAGTCATAAACATGCAAATCAACAATGGTTAATGTAGTGTCTATTTTTGTTAGCTAATAACAGTACTCACTGTAATTTGTACAGTATTGATAGCGTATCTACACACTGTACTGTGATCATTACAATTACATTTTTAGAGATTTATTATTCAGCTGTGGCAAAGGAAATGCACCGAGATTAAAGATGAGCAAAATGTGCAATTATAATTGTATTAAACATTACAGTATTGATTGAGACTTTATTACACTGGTACTCACTGTCTAATATTCCAGGATCAACTTGGTTTGCAGGGACCAAGGGCATTAGTAACACCACTGACAAAGTACTGCAAAGGATGTGAATTTTCCCTCGAGGGAGTATCCTGTACAGCTTGCTTCCTGTGTTCAAATACATATCCAATACTCTTTATTCGTGGGAAAGCAATTTCTAAATAGCCAATTTTTTAATCAGTGATTTTGTAACACTGAAATAAAAAATATCACAAACGCACAAATACGCTAGGAGTGATAATACCACACAGAAAACATAAATATTTGGAGGCCATAATAATTAAATATTATTTTGTGTTTAATGTTTCTTGTGCAAACATTTTGAAATCTGTGAGTTATGAAATACAGCGAGGAACACGTGAAAGACAATTGCGCCCTAGTTTCCTTTGGTCAGAACACAATAAAAAATGAAACCGACATTTCTCTCGTCCAGTGGTCTCGCTGCAGCGGTAACACCAGTTCCCGTCAGATCACCGATGTTAAGCGCTGTCGGGCTCGGCCAGCACTCGGATGGGTCACCATCCTGGTCTGCCCAGTGCTGTTGGCAAACGAGGTGCACTCAGCCCTCGTGAGGCGTATTGAGAAGCTGCTCGACTGAGAAGTAGCAAAACTGGCCACGAAAGCTGCCAACGACTGGGAGAGTTGTGTGCTGACCACATGCCGCTCTGTATCTGCACCTGGTAATGCCTAAGGGCTGAGGGGTGACACAGCAACCAGTCAGTACCGTTGGGCCTTCAAGGACGATTTGGATGTTTTTTTTTTTTTAATACTTTCTTGAACATGCTGGAACCATGTTATAAATGGGTCTACATCCACTGACTATTATATCAAATGTTTGTTGATAGTAAATATTGGAACTGAGAATAGTTAATTGAAAATAATAATTATACAAATGTATATTTGATACCCTTTAGAAGCAATTCTGACAATTTGTACTGATGCACAAATCCGTGAGGATATCTCACTTAAAATCATTGGATGTAACTGTAATTAATTTATTCAGGAAACTAGGATACATTTTGTTATAGGGCACAGTTTCCATTACATTTTGTTATAAGGTACAACTTCCATCCATTTGAATCTGGTTACAGTAGTCAAACCTAGGAGCACCTCTGTAATTTTTATCCCCCCCACTTCCCTCCAGATCCAAATTGACTTGACGATTCCTCGATGCCTCGGGATGTGTCCTAACAGTCAGTCCCATTTTCTTGTTGTGCCATTAATTTCTCTTCTTACCAGATTTATTCAGTGCCACCTATTTAGTTATCCGGTATACCCGCACAATCTTCACCTTTCTTCTGTAACCCTACATTTCAGACCATTTATTCTTTTGCAAATTAATTTTCAACTTGTGTAAACACCCACTTTATCACCCTATATGAACACTGACCTTAACAAGACTGAATAGGCATTTTGTTGTGATGACTCATCTGTAGTGTAACCAGAGGATTAGGTTAGGGTGGCTAGGTGACAGTTGAGTCACTTGTCGCCAAGCTGAAGTGTGAAAGCAGTGTGTTAAGAGTAAAGTACTGTCCCATACCTGTGCAGATAGTACTGTACGGGTGGGTACAGTGGAAGTGGTGGGCGTTTCGCTGTGTGTGAGCACTATCTGCTGGGAGGATTCAGTTCAATGAATGAGGCCTTCTCAAAAGCAGAACTCCTAAGCTACAGTTAGTGAGTCTGCAAAAGATCTCAACGACATCTCATCCCAGTGTGACTAATAATATAACTGACTGAAGTGGCTAATAAGATAAATCACTCCATTAACAATTAATGCAACTGCTGATAGTGTACTAAGCACACTGCTCAGCAGATTACTGCATACTAAGATGGTCACCCCCTCGAAACAGAAAGGTAGTCACACCTGGGGCAGTGTGGCTGCCAAGATACTTTAGCTAGATGTAACGTATTGATCTGTAGAGCAGCATGATGTCTATGTTCATGCCATATTTAGTGCAGTTTTTGTTATAAAAATGAACTGTAAGGTAAATTCAAAAAGCACATACGGGTTAGGAAACAAGTATCTCGTGAGTGCACGACATACATTGTACGTATTAAAAAAAAAAAAAAAAAAGAATGTCATACTGTCATTTAACCACATACATTGTACATAATCTAGTTTATTTCATGATAAATAATTGAGGAGGTCTAACTGGTACATGACTTGAGCATATCACTGTTTGTTTATGTTCCGCACAATGACTAAAAATTTAAATATTACATTCTTTGGTCATGTTTTCATATTTATTGTTAGTACTACAAATTCATAGAGAAATCCATGAAAAATGAAACAATTACAGTCCTTTCATTGGACAGTTTTACAAATGTTCAATTATATTAGTAGGACATTGCAAAAAACAAATACACAGAATTTGGATGAAAACAAAGAAGCCATTGTATGAGAGTCTGCCAGAACAAGAAGGAGACAGTGACCTTTTTATGGGTGGTTCTGAGCAAATTACTTTTCTGGGAGCATCTGGATTCAATGCATTCCAGGAGCTAGCTGCTGCTGTTTGTATGCAATGTCCTCATAACAGATGACTGTGCATACAGTGGAGACAATGATGTGCTGCTGTCTGAGAATCCACCTTCACCCCTTTGTGGCGATGACTCACAATTACTCTTATATATAAATGTCAGGTCATTAAAAAATAAAATTGGTATTCTTAGTATTCCGTTAGGTGTAAACAAGAAGACTACACTATGTGTTAATAAACACTGGCTCAGTGAAGATAAGCTACAACTATACATATCACAGGGGACGGTCCTGGCATACTGTGGCACCCATCACTTGCTCTAATTACACCCCAACTACTACCAGTAATTTTTTCTCTCCTTTCTGTCTATGGGTGTCTTTTGGTTCTGATTTTCAGTAATATTTGTATGAGATGTAGGCATAAATCTGCCCTTTTGTTTTTGGTTCAGGTTTCATTGTTACAGTTGTAGTCTTAGTGTCTGACAGCAAAAATACAATTAGTTTTGTTTAAAACTGTGTTAATTAAAGATTATGTCTGATTAACAATTTTACTAAAGTAAATAGCAGTGTTTTGAGCTAATTGAGCTAGTAAATAGATTTGGTATCATTCCTACTTTTCATTAACATAGTTAAAATTTTGTGGAAAAAATTAACTTACAAGGTAAACATCATTAAAGTTCAGAAGTAGACACATTTTATATTGCAAATTTTGACTCTGTGCTTATTAGATTTCATCTCCGAGTGCTGTACTTCCGTTACTTTTATGCATATGGTGGCTTACTTCATTAACTGATTAGTTATGAAAATTGTGTAACCTTCCACGATGTTCAGTATTGCGCTCGTACCCATAAATGGATTAGTGCCAACGCAGATGCATAAAATGATGCCACATACTATTCCAAAGTCCTAGATCACTACACTTTTTACAGACCAAATTATTGTTAATAATTATAGTCTATACTGAGTAGTATATTTTTTTCATATGACGTTAAGAAATTGGTCATCATCCAACAATTGGACCTTGAAGACAACACATGAAAAGTGAAACCAAAATTGTGGTGGCGTGTACATTTTCGAGCAAACACCATTCTGCACTGATTAAGATTTTCCACTTTAGGACTTCAGAATGGTGTGCTACTGAAGAGGTCACACAGAAGTGACTACATAATTGTCCCATGGGGCTTATCCTGTAATAGATGCAAAACCTGACCCACATCACAACACAGTCCAGTCCTATCCCTGACATCTCCCATCCCATGGAAGGCAGGGGCAAATGTGAAAGCAGTCATGTGATCTACCCAGTTATCTGCAGCCACTGTCTGTCACACTACACGGTCACGTCCACTGCCAAGTTGTGTCTCCAAATGAATGGCCAATGCCAAACTGGCCGAGAGACAGCTGGATCACCCATTTGCCGAGCATGCCACCCGACACGATATGCTCGAATTCAGTGACTTCTTCACTGACTGGATTCTTTCCACCCACACCACCACCCTCATCTTAACCTTCCCTGCTGCCACTGGCAATGTGTTTTTCCCTTCTCTACTTTACTCCACTTCCCCCACAGCCCCAGCATAGCCTGCAGATGCTGCAACTAGCAGTTCACTATCCTGTCTCTACTATGTCCCAGCATGCTCTCTCTCTCTCTCTCTCTCTCTCTCTCTCTCTCTCTCTCTCTCTCTCTCGCCTGTTCACCATTTTCTAGTTTCGCCAATAACTCTAAAACATTGTTGTTCACATTTCACAAGTGGGATTTCAAAATGTTTACACAAACAATTTTTATCAGTTCTACCTAAGTACATAAAATGCACATAATTTGATTTTCATTGTAAGTGTCAATCACTCATAGTGATATCTGAAACTGAGATCATGATTTAATGTATAGTTTACTGCAATAGGTGTGCAACTGGTGCCACTTGCAGAATAGTAAGATTCAGTTTTTGGATTCTGCTATCTCTCAATTGTACAATCACAGTTCTTTTATTTTGGACTATGCAGTAAAGTACTGAGAAGTTCACAATACATGTTGCTTATTCACTACCTCTATAAATTTCAGTTACTGCTCTTAAAATAACTTTGCAGACTGTTCTACCACTTGCGTTTATTCCTAAATTTTTGTTTGTCTGAAGTAATGGTATTGTGATCAGATATCTTATTACACATATTTGATTAATCTTAATGGTACATGGAAAATAAAAAGTAACTGTGAAAGTAAATACCTTTTTTATGTTTTCTTGTATCGTGTCCTGACATGAGGTCCTTCCTCAACAAGATTATACCTACTTAACCCAGAGTCCTTTTTTGTAGCTCTTTGTCTTAGGTACATATCACAAAATATTTATGCTGGATAGCACCTTTGTGGATGTAGATCTGGTGCAACCGTTACTGCTCTCATTTACAACAGCAGTGTTCTGTTAGTGGGTGTACTAACCCATAGAAGTACTATTATTATAACATGCTACCATTTTGTCAAAAGGAAGGAATTATGATCGATCCAAGCGCTATAATGCTTGTCCCTGAATTTATTAAAATTTTGCTGATTAACACAAATTGAATTCAATATTATTCATCTGAGAAAGATAATTTTAATCCAGAAAGTTATACAAATGCAGTGAAAGGTTTCATGTACTTTTTTATTTATTCTGTTTAGCCTTCAGCAGTATAACACTATTTAGCCAAGGTTCCCTGTACTTGGAATATGTTTATTGTTTATGGATTCATCACCTCAACAAACTCAATGCATTAGTATGTACTCTAGTCCATAATTTAATTGTAAGATATGCATATTAACACTATGTGTAGGTATCTATCCCCCATTTGAAATTTTAGTTTTCCTTAATTTGCCTGATGAACTTATAATTGACTTAACAGTAACTCTTACAGGCATATCTTGTATATGAAGAATAGAAATATTTACAAAATGGACTCATTCCTCATATGATTTGTTTACTTCACTAAATGGAAAGAAACAGTTCAAGAGTCAATGAGCACTCTGTATAGTATAGCATTTAGTATTGCAGTTCTGGGCAACCTGTTTTT
The DNA here is from genome assembly GCF_023898315.1 of Schistocerca nitens. Classification (NCBI taxonomy): domain Eukaryota; kingdom Metazoa; phylum Arthropoda; class Insecta; order Orthoptera; family Acrididae; genus Schistocerca; species Schistocerca nitens. The sequence goes on from NC_064624.1 coordinate 206,027,008, forward strand.
CCAGTTGGAATGGAAGTTGCTACGGGCCTTTCTGGATACAGACAATGTTCGCCTGCTGCCCTGGCCAGCACATCCTCCAGATGTCTGACCAATTGAAAACGTCTGGTCAATGGTGGCCGAGCAACTGGCTCGTCACAATACGCCAGTCACTACTCTCGATGAACTGTGGTATCGTGTTGATGCTGCATAGGCAGCTGTACCTGTACATGGCATCCGAGCTCTGTTTGACTCAATGCCCATGCATTATTACGGCCAGAGGTGGTTGTTCTGGGTACTGATTTCTCAGGATGTATGCACCCAAATTGCTTCAAAATGTAACCACATGTCAGTTCTAGTATAATATATTTGTTCAATGAATACTCGTTCACCATCTGTATTTCTTCTTGGTGTACTAATTTTAATGGCCAGTAGTGTATTTGCCTCCCAGAACGTGAATGTATATTGAATCCCCCTTTTTTTTCTTTTTTTTTTTACTTTATTGTGATTTTAACACCTGAACAATCAGGTAGGCTGGCAGCGGCATACAATGCCGCTCTTCAGCCAGAGGATACACAAAGAGAAGAAACACTGAAAAGACACATAAGTCACAGAACGGTGGGCAATAAAACGGGAGACACATAGAGACAAACACGGAGCCGTTCACACTCGTCAATAATCCACACTGCAAACACATGAACATAAAAAACATGAAGCCGTTCACACTCGAAGACAATGCACACGACAAACTGTTGACACGAGGCACAAACACTGAAGATGACGATGGCACTGGTGAACGATGCAGTGTGACGGTGAAACACTGAACACTAAACATGACGGCACACACGAAACACTGATGCCGGTGATCTCCGGCGCGCGAATGTCCACTTAGCGTGTGCGAGTCCGGGGACCTGCCAAGAGGGGAACAGGGGTGAGGCGGGGGAGAGGGGAGAAAAAGGATGCCAATGGCTGAGGGGACGGGGGCAGCAGGAGAGGGACAGGGGAGGGGAGGCCCGGGGGAGGAGGGGGGAGAAAAGGAGGAGGGAGGGAAAAGGGAGAGAAGGGAGGGAGGGTGCCCAGAGGAGCAAGCACAGGAGGAGGGCGGGAGGATCAAAGTTGGTAGGAGGGGTAGATGGAGGGGACGAGGACATCATCAGGGAGGGGGAGCTGGCGGAAGCCACCTTGGGAGAGGGTAAGGAGGGTGGAGAGATGGAGACCAGGTGGGACGTGGGAATACAGGTGCGGCAGCGGGCGGGGATGGGAGAGGATCGGGGAGACGAGCGGGTGAGGGGGATCGAGATTACGGGAGGCGTACAGGATCCGTATCCTTCAAGGAAAAGGAGGAGGTGGGTGAAGGGGATGAGATCATAGAGGATCCGCGTGGGGGAGGGGAGACGGATGCGATAGGCCAGGCGGAGAGCATGACGTTCAAGGATTTGGAGGGATTTATAAAAGGTAGGGGGGGCGGAGATCCAAGCCGGATGGGCGTAACAAAGGATAGGGCGGATGAGGGATTTATAGGTGTGGAGGATAGTGGAGGGGTCCAGACCCCACGTACGGCCGGAGAGGAGCTTGAGGAGACTGACTCGGGAACGTGCCTTGGCTTGGATTGTCCGGAGGGAACGTGCCTTGGCTTGGATTGTCCGGAGGTGGGGAGTCCAGGAGAGGCGACGGTCGAGGGTGACGCCAAGGTACTTAACGGTGGGAGTGAGGGCGATAGGGCGGCCATAGATGGTGATATAGAAATCAAGGAGATGGTAGGAAGGGGTGGTTTTGCCTACAATGATCGCCTGGGTTTTGGTGAATCCCCCTCTATAGGTATCAATATAAAGCCATGTGAGGAGCTACAATGTTAAAAAATCCGTGTGCTTCCAGTCCGTAATTTTCCAAAGAATAGCATTCCGTAAATTTCACCTCAGCTCTGCACATGCGCGTGGAACCACCGGCGACTGCTTAAACGAACCTGAAACCGTACGCCGCCAATGCAACTAGTTTTCGGCCAATCATGAACCGTAGACGACGAGAAGAAATGGGGCTGAAAGGATCACCACATTATCTGAGGCAGCGTCTTTGGCTGACATCTGTTGGCGACACCGAACAACACTACAGTATTGAAGTGCTGGATATTTCACTTCGCATTGACAAGTTCAACACGAAAACGTTCGAATTAACATTGATTTTTGCAGGTATATCAGTTGCTTATTCGTAGTTTGCTAACAAGATAGCAATTAGCGCCCACGTATTTTTATTATCTGTGAACAATATACTTCATACCCACCATGTTTCTTGGTAAGGTGTGCATTACATATGTTAACTTGCGCGAATTTGAGTTGAAGCTCGTGGCCAATTTTATGTGTTTATTTTTGGATGGCTCTGATGATGATATCGGAGCCTGCTAATTAAATTAACCTTAGTTACTGCAGTGCAATTGCCGTACGCATATTTTTCCGTTCGTTGCCCGTACTTAGGAGTGTAGCTAGGAACTTCCTCCGTCGGTCTCAGTGCTTGATTACACGCTTTTTTTAGTTTAGTTTTTTGTGTCGAATTTCAAGCACAATTTCCAACTTGATGTTTTAGGGTCTTACTTCGACTGTACTCCAGGTTTATGTGGACTAGATGTAAACAGCGCAGTGACGTCAACAAAAGCAGGGTGCTTCACCTTTAGTCTTACCCAGTGGAACTTTAGAATTATGACGAAAAGTGATGCTTAGATGCCAGAAATATCTGCTTTGGTACCATCTGGGTTGGAATTAGTCTTACCTCTCTCCATTATTGATATGACAATTTTTTCTTTCGCCTACGGCGTCAGACTGTCCGTTGCACTCAGCATTTCTTTTTTTCTCCTTTTTCTTTCTTTCCCCCCCCCCCCCCCCCCCCCCCCAGGTTAGCGCGAATGCCATCCCGACTTTCAAAAATTATGCGCCAGAAGGTCGTGCTTTTTTATGTAATTTATTTATTTGTTAACGTTACAACATAACATCTTTACAACAATGCATGAAAAGAGATGTAATTGTGGGTGCAAGTAAATATTATACAGAATCGAAATCCTTTAAAGAAAACAGAATTAAAAACAAAGACAATTGTAAAGTGTGACATTTTTTTTTCCCTTTATTGTATTTCAATTCCCCATCAGGGCGGGCTGGCAGCAGCATATGCGCTGCTCTTCAGCCGATAGACATAGAACAAAACAATAGAAGACATTTAAAAATAGCAAAGGAGAGAACAAGGTGATCATAGATATAAAAAAGGGGGAACATCATGGAAGGCAATAGACAAAAAACGGGGTGACTGTAAAAATGGAGATAAAAAACTGTTTAAAAGTAGCACACACAAAAAGCCACACACTGCGACGATTAAAAGAACACAAGGCACAGTATGACTGGAGCATAAAGGTACTGACATATGGCATAGCACATAACGTAACACTGACGGCGAACCTCAAGGCAGTACACAATTAAAATCACACCTCTTGACGCACAGGAGAAACAGCACTAAACACAACACTGATGTGGCACACTGATGATGATCAATACAGAGGATCTGCCAGGTGCTAGGAGAGGAGGGAGACCTGAAGAAGGGAGGGAGGGAGGGGAAGAAAGGGGGGAGATGAGCGGGGGGCGTGCGGAAGAGGGCCAGGTAGGGAGGGATGTGGGAAGGAGAGAGGCAAGTATGGGGTGCAGGGTCTCAGGGGCGGGGGGGACGGAGGAAGGAGGAAAATCCGCTCTGGGAGAAAGAGGAAAAGGGGGCCCTGGGGAGGGGGGGGAACAAGGCCAGGTTATAGTTGGAAGGAAGGGTAGATGTCACGGCGAAGTTCGTCATCCGGGAGGGGGAGGCGTTGGAAATTGTCCTGATGAAGGAGATGGAGGGTGTGGATGTGGAGAGAAGGAGGGATACAGCGATAGAGGCGCGGCAACGGGCGGGAGGTGGAGAGGAAGGAGGAAACCAGAGGGTGGGGGGGATCAAGCCTGCGAACAATGTAAAGGATGCGGAGATGTTGGAGGAACAGGAGGAGGTGGGGGAAGGGGATCAGTTCATACAGGAGCCGTGTGGGGGAAGGAAGGCGGATACGGAAGGCAAGGCGGAGCGCATGGCGTTCAAGGATTTGGAGGGCCTTGTAAAAGCGGGTGGGGGCGGAGATCCAGGCGACGCTGGCATAACAGAGGATAGGACGGATGAGGGATTTGTAGGTGTGGAGGATGGTAGAAGGATGCAACCCCCATGTCTGGCCGGACAGGAGTTTCAGCAGGCGGAGGCGGGAATGGGCTTTCTGCTGAATGGTCAGGAGATGAGGGGTCCAGGTGAGGTGGCGGTCAAGGGTGAGGCCAAGGTATTTCAGGGTGGGGGTGAGTTGGATAGGACGACAATAAAGGGTGAGGTAGAAATCATGGAGGCGAAAGGAGCGAGTGGTGCGGCCTATGATGATTGCCTGGGTTTTGGAGGGGTTGAGACGGAGGAACCACTGGTTACACCAAGTGGTGAACTGGTTAAGGTGGGTTTGGAGGGTACGTTGAGACCGTTGAAGGGTAGGATAGAGAGCCAGGAAGGCGGTGTCGTCAGCATATTGGAGAAGGTGGACTGGTGGGGGTGGCTTGGGCATATCAGCTGTATACAAGAGATAAAGGAGAGGGGAGAGGACAGAACCCTGGGGGACGCCAGCTGTGGGATAAAAGATACGGAAGTTGGTGTTGTGGAGGGTGACATAGGAAGGACGGTGTGAGAGGAAGGAAGCGACCAGACGGACAAAATGGATAGGCAGGGCGTAGGTTTGGAGTTTAAAGAGGAGACCGGGATGCCATACACGGTCATAGGCATTTTGGAGGTCAAGGGAAACAAAAATGGTGGAGTGACGGGAGTTGAGCTGGAGGGACAGAAGGTGAACAAGGTTGAGGAGTTGGTCGTCAGCAGAGAAGGAGGGTCGGAAGCCACACTGGGTAAGGGGGAGGAGGTGGTGGTGAGCAAGGTGCTGATGGATACGGTGGGAGAGGATGGATTCAAAGACCTTACTGAAGACGGATGTGAGGCAGATGGGGCGATAGGAAGAGGCGGCAGAAGGGGGTTTGTTGGGTTTGAGGAATAAGAGGACGCGGGAGGTCTTCCACAGGTCAGGGTAGAAGCCAGTAGAGAGGATGACATTATAGAGATGGGCTAGGACAGTTAGGAAGGAATAGGGGCTTTCTCGAAGGTGACGGTAGGTGACACAGTCGTGACCAGGGGCCATGTTGCGTTTGGACCGGAGGAGAAGTTTAATGTCTTGTGCTGTGATGGGAGTGTTTACGTCGGAGGGGGGCAACTGCCCCAAGTACTGGAGACTAGGAGCAAGTGGAGCGAATGAGGTATCGGCACGTTCCATGACCGTGGGGAAAAGAGAATAATCAAAGTGGGGATCATCGGGGATGGAGAAGACCTCGGAAAGGTGGGAAGCGAAGTGGTTGGCCTTACTGAGGTTGTCAGGAAGGGGGTGATCGTTATGGAGAATGGGGTAGTGGGGAGCAGAAAGGGAACCAGTAAGACGATGGAAGGCGGACCAGTACTTGGAGGAGTTGATAGGGAGGGTGGCGTTGAGTCGTGTGCAGGTCTGGCGCCAGTCTCGACGTTTCGTTGCTGTAATAAGGTTCCGTACGTGTCGCTGTATTTGCCGGTGGCGTTGGAGTGTATCCCAGTCACGAGTGCGCAGGAAGGGGCGATAGAGGCGGCGGGATTCACGGAGGAGGAGGACAGCCCGCGGAGGGAGAGTGGGACGGTGTGGGTGGATGGTTTTAGTAGGAGCATGGGCCTTCACGGCGTCAGTAATTACCTTCTGAGGGAAGGACGAGGCGTGGACGATGTCGTCAGGACGGCGATAGGTAAGAGGGTGGCTTTCGACCTGGGTGGAGTCCCCGTAGGCATCCCAGTTGGCACGGCGATAGTCATGGACGACCTTGGGAGGGGGTGCAGGGTGCGGAGCCGGAGGGGGGCGGTGAGAGATGTTATGGTGAGGAGGACAGGGTGGTGATTGCTACCTGTGGGGTCAAGGACGGCGACAGTGATACGCCCAAGGAGGTTGGCGGAGGCAATGACAACATCGGGGGTGGTGTTACTTTCGGGTCGGGTGTGCTGGGGAAGGGGAACAAGGTCATCTCGGATTGTGGAGAGGAACTGATGCCACCGCCGAAGGGCAGCAGGAGTGCGGCTATGGATGTTGAGGTCGGTGGCAATCACATAGGTGGAGAAGGTGTGGTCAATGTGTGAGATGAAGTCATAAGGAAGAGGAGCAGTGGAGCGGACATAGATGGTGGCACAGGTAATGGTGAGGGAGGGGAAGAAGACGCTAAGGATAAGGTGTTCAGTGGGGTCATTGAGGAGAGGTTGTGGCCGGACAGGGATATGCTTAAGGTGGCCAATCGTGACTCCACCCTGCGCACGAGGACCAGGAGTGTCAGTGCGGTGGAGGATATAGGGGGAGGTGCGGATAGAATGGTGGGGCTGGAGAAAGGTTTCGTTCAAGAGGAAGGTGTCAACCTGGTGGTGGGGAAGGGTGTGCATGAGCAGGTATTTGTTGGAGCGGAAGGAGCGAATGTTCTGGAAGAGGATGCGAGACTCGTGCCGCGCCATAACGGGAAGGAGGGGGGGGAAGAGAGGGAAGGGAAGAGACTTAAACTAGGGTGTCGAGGCGGGTGAAGGTGAAGTGGGCTTGGTTGTGGGAGTAAGTGGCGAAGGTGTTCAGGTGGAAAACAGAGTGAGCAGCAAGGGATATTTGTTGGAAGGTGTGGGGGCGCTGAAAAGGGTGAATGTTTTGGAGTACAACGGTAATGAACCGGATGATGTCCTCGGCCGTGGGGGGTGGACGGAGGGAATTGTTGGGATGGACAGGGGGATCGACGGGACGAACTGGGACTGTAAGTTCAGGGGTGGCTGGAGGGGGTTTAGCTTTACATTTGTGGGAGTATGTGGGATGGGGGCCATTGCAGGTATTACAGGAAGGAGGAGCAGCGAGGTTGGGGCAGTTCTTAAGAAAGTGGGAGGCCTTGCAATGGGGACAGGTGGGGGGGTTTTCGCAGTTGGGAGTCAGGTGGTCATTGTACATCAGGCACCGCTGGCAACGGTAGGATTGGGGAGGGGATTTGGAGGATTCAACAGGGTGGCGACGGTGGTATATCAGGGCACCCTGGGTGAGGAGATGGTCTATGGATGGGGCGGACTCAGAGAATACCCGCATGAGGTAGGTGGGACCAGAGGCATTGTGGATACGGCGGGCAGAGCGGATTTCCAAGTCCGGGTGGGAGTTCAGTTCTACCAACACTTCATCATCTGTGATCACCGGGCTGAGCTTGGTGATCACAGCGGTGTAGGTGGGGGGGGGGGGGGCGACGGGGAAGCTGGGGCTGACGAGGAGTGGAAGCGGAAAGGAAGGGTGTCAGAGAGGCGTGGGGGCCAAACATAACTTGTGGGAGTTTTCGCAGGAGGTCCGTGTGAAAGGATGGGGACGGGGACTTGATAAGGACTGAGTCCCTGCGGGGAATGAGTTGGGAGATGGCAGCACCAGGTAAGTACAGACAGACAGACAAACACCCTGAGAGTAGCCCAGGCTTTGCAATCTGACGCTTTCGAAGGAGGGGATCCAACCCTCTAGATGCGATTCGGATTTTTTTTTTCCTTTATTGTAATTTTAGCACCTCATACAGGCGGGCTGTCAACAGCATAGTACGACGCTCTTCAGCCTTAAGTGGTACAATCATATGACGAAGAGGCGACATAGACAATACAATGAAATTGGCGGGCAAAAAAAGTAGAGACAAAAAACAAAAAACATGAAGCCGTTCACACTGGACGATAAAAAAAACATTAACACTTGTTGACACGGCGCACAGAACACGGAGGACGGCGACGGCACATGTGAACAGTGGAGTTGTAACTGTGAAAGAACGCGAAACACAAAACGAAGCACACACACGAGATACTGATGGTGATGCTCTCCGGCGCGCGAATGTTCACTATGCGTGTGCGAGTCCGGGGACCTGCCAAGAGAGGAGGAGGAGGGAGTGGTAGAGCGAGAGGGGAGAGCAGAGATGCCACAGGCAGGGGAGATAGGGGGGAGGGAGGAAGGGGGAGGGGAAGCCCGGGGGAAGAGGGGTGGAGGGGGTGGACGGGGGAAAAGGAAAGAGAAGGGAAGGGAAGAGAAGGGAGGGAGGGTGCCTAAAGGAAAGGACATCTGAAGTGGGGGGTGGGGCAGGGTCAAAGTTGATAGGAGGGGTAGATGGAGGGGAGGAGGACATCATCAGGGAGGGGGAGCTGGCGGAACCCACCGTGGGAGAGGGTAAGGAGGGTGGAGAGATGGAGACCAGGTGGGACGTGGGAATACAGGCGCGGCAGCGGGCGGGGGTGGGAGAGGATCGGGGAGATGAGCGGGTGAGGAGGATCGAGCTTACGGGAGGCGTACAGGATCCGTATCCTTCAAGGAAAAGGAGGAGGTGGGTGAAGGGGATGAGACCATAGAGGATCCGCGTGGGGGAGGGGAGACGGATGCGATAGGCGAGGCGGAGAGCATGACGTTCAAGGATTTGGAGGGATTTATAAAAGGTAGGGGGGGCGGAGATCCAAGCCGGATGGGCGTAACAAAGGACAGGGCGGATGAGGGATTTATAGGTGTGGAGGATGGTGGAGGGGTCCAGACCCCACGTACGGCCGGAGAGGAGCTTGAGGAGACTGAGGCGGGAGCGTGCCTTGGCTTGGATTGTCCGGAGGTGGGGAGTCCAGGAGAGGCGACGGTCGAGGGTGACACGATTTGGACGCACAAGTTACCATATGTACAGCACACCTTACAAGAAACTTTGTGGGTATGAAGTATATTGTTCACAGATAATAAAAATACGTGGGCGCTTATTGCTGTTTTGTTAGCAAACTACGAATAAGCAAGTGATATACCTGCAAAAATGTATGTTAATTCGAACGTTTTCGTGTTGAACTTGCAATGCGAAGTGAAATATGCAGCGCTTCAATACTGTAGAGCTCTTTGGCGTTGCCAACAGATGTCAGCTGAAGACGCTGCCTCAGATAATACAGCGATCCTTTCAGCCACGTCTGATATCGCCGTCTACGGTTCGTGATTGGCCGAAAACGAGTTGCATTGGCGGCGTACGGTTTTAGGTTCGTTTAAGCAGTCGCCGGCGGTTCCACGCGCATGCGCAGAGCTGAGGTGAAATTTATGGAATGCTATTCTTTGGCAAATTGCGGACTGGCAGCACACACTTTTTTTTTTTAGCTCCTCACATGGCTTTATAATGATACCTATAGAGGGGGATTCACTATGCGCCGGTCACACTGTGCCTTGTGTTCGTTTAATTGTCCCAGTGTGTGGTTTTTTGTGTGCGATACTGTTTTACGGGTTTTATCTCCATTTTACAGTCATCCCTTTTGTGTCTATTGTCTTCCATGATGTTCCCCCTTTTTTATGTCTATGTTCGCCACGTTTTCTCCTTTGTTATTTTCAAATGTCTTCTATTGTTTGTTCTATGTCTCTCGGCTGAAGAGCAGCGCATATGCTGCTGTCAGCCCGCCCCAATGTTGAACTGAAATACAATGAAGGGGGGGGGGGGGGGGGAAGAGGGATCCATACTCGGGGAAACATAGCGTATTTCTTTCATGAAAAAGTCGGTATTGTGCCCTTAGATCTGGTATACATGAGCAACTGCCTTATTACGTTTTTAATTTTTGCTAGAAATTCGTAATCCTTCCTACTAGCTTTCTGTAGCGTTGTGTAGACATGAACCTGACGGGAACATAACGGTACTACACAGTAAGAATTAAAAAAAAAAAGTGTCTATGTTGAAGCCATCGTACCCTGAGCAGTAGATTTGGCGATGAGTAGGAAGAAGAAACCCTTAATGTTCGGACACAGAATTAATAGTGCCCTGCTTGACACAGTCGTTAACATATCTGGGCATAAGACGGTATGGAATGGAAGGAGCATGTGTGAACTGTAGGTGGGAAGGCAAATCGACGACTTTGGTTAACTGGGAGAATTTTAGGAAAATTTGGTTCATCTTTAAAGGAGACCAGTTCTCGAGTACTGTTCGTGTGTTTGGGATCCGTACGAGATCAGATTAAAGGAAGACTTCTAAGCAACTCGGAGGCGGGCTGCTGTATTTGTTGCCGGTGTGTTCGACGACGTGCGAGTGTTTTGCAGATGCTTCAGGAAAGCAAACAGGAATAATTGGACGGAAGGCGATGTTCTTTTTGAGAGCACCATTGAGAAAATTTAAGTACCGGCAGTTGAGACAGACTGCCGAAAGATTCTAGTTCTGCCCACATACAGTTCCCATAAGGAGCACGAGGATAAGATTAGAGACAATAGGGCTCGTACAGAGGCATATAGACAGCCACTTTTCCTTCGTTCCATTTGTGAGTGGGACAGGGAAGAACATGGCTAGTAGTGGTGCAGGGTACCCCCTGCTACACACTGTACGGTAGCTTTCGGAGTATCTAAATAAACGTAGATGTAGAGTCTTTGACAAGGCTGGCGGCAATAAAACACGGGAAGTGACGTTGTTCACAGGAGTTACCACATCCGGTAGAAGGCGCCGTGAGTATTATCTTTGGAGACGAAATTTTTGGCGGGCAGAAAGATCTATGTTTGTTATTGTTCTCGTCGAGATAAGTTGATGCAGCGTTGAACTGTAGTAGTAACACAACAACAGGCTTTGTACTGTACCGATTTTTAAGAGACGACAAACGCAACGCAAAATTGTTGGAGAGAGAATAAGAAATGTTACATAGATTCACGTTCTGGGAGGCACATACACTACTGGCCATTAAAATTGCTGCACCAATAAGAAATGCAGATGATAAACGAGCATTCATTGGACAAATATATTATTCTAGAACTGACATGTGATTACATTTTCAAGCAATTTGGGTGCATACATCCTGAGAAATCAGTACCCAGAACAACCACCTCTGGCCGTAATAACGGCCTTGATACACCTGGGCATTTTGTAAATATTTCTATTCTTCATATACAAGATATGCCTGTAAGAGTTACTGTTAAGTCAATTATAAGTTCATCAGGCTAATTAAGGAAAACTAAAATTTCCAATGGGGGATAGATACCTACACATAGTGTTAATATGCATATCTTACAATTAAATTATGGAGTAGTCTACATACTAATGCAATGAGTTTGTTGAGGCGATGAATCCATAAACAATAAACACATTCCAAGTACAGGGAACCTTGGCTAAATAGTGTTATACTGCTGAAGGCTAAAGAGAATAAATAAAAAAGTACATGAAACCTTTCACTCAATTTGTATAACTTTCTGGATTAAAATTATCTTTCTCAGATGAATAATTTTGAATTCAATTTGTGTTAATCAGCAAAATTTTAATAAATTCAGGGACAAGCATTATAGCGCTTGGATCAATCATAATTCCTTCCTCTTGACAAAATGGTAGCATGTTCTAATAATAGTACTTCTATGGGTTAGTACACCCACTAACAGAACACTGCTGTTGTAAATGAGAGCAGTAATGGTTGCACCAGATCTACATCCACAACGGTGCTATCCAGCATAAATATTTTGTGATATGTACCTAAGACAAAGAGTTACAAAAAAGGACTCTGGGTTAAGTAGGTATAATCTTGTGTAGGAAGGACCTCATGTCAGGACACGATACAACAAAACATAAAAAAGGTATTTCCTTTCACAGTTACTTTTTATTTTCCATGTACCATTAAGATTAATCAAATATGTGTAATAAGATATCTGATCACAATACCATTACTTCAGACAAACAAAAATTTATGAATGAACGCAAGTGGTAGAACAGTCTGCCGGCATATTTTAAGAGCAGTAACTGCAATTTATACAGGTAGCGAATAAGCAACATGGATTGTGAACTTCTCAGTACTGTACTGCATAGTCCAAAATAAAAAAACTGTGATTGTACAATTGAGAGATAGCAGAATCCAAAAACTGAATCTTACTATTCTGCAAGTGGCACCAGTTGCACACCTATTGCAGTAAACTATACATTAAATCATGATCTAAGTTTCAGATATCACTATGAGTAATGACACTTTCAATGAAAATCAAATTATGTGCATTTTATGTACTTAGGTAGAACTGACAAAAATTGTTTGTGTAAACATTTTGAAATTTCACTTGTGAAATGTGCACAACAATATTTTAGAGTCATTGACGAATCTAGAAAATGGAAAAAGGAAACTGAGCAGGCGAGAGAGAGAGAGAGAGAGAGAGAGAGAGAGACAGACAGACAGAGAGAGTGGAATATGCTGGGACATAGTAGAGACAGAATAGTGAGCTGCTAGTTGCAGCACCTGCAGGCTATGCTGGGGCTGTGGGGGAAGTGGAGTTAAGTAGAGAAGGGAAAAACATATTGCCAGTGTGCCGGTGGGATAGAAGGTTGTGTAGGGCCGGAGAATCTCAGTGGGAGCAGGGAAGGTTAAGATCAGGGTGGTGGTGTGGGTGGAAAGAATCCAGTCAGTGAAGAAGTCACTGAATTCGAGCATATCGTGTCGGGTGGCATGATCGGCAAATGGGTGATCCAGCTGTCTCTCGGCCAGTTTGGCATTGGCCATTCATTTGGAGACACAACTTGGCAGTGGACATGACCGTGTAGTGTGACAGAAAGTGGCTGCAGATAACTGGGTAGATCACATGACTGCTTTCACATTTGCCCCTGCCTTCCATGGGATGGGAGATGTCAGGGATAGGACTGGAGTGTGTTGTGATATGGGTCAGGTTTTGCATCTATTACAGGATAAGCCCCATGGGACAATTATGTAGTCTCTTCTATGATGCCTCTTCAGTAGCACACCATTCTGAAGTCATAAAGTGGAAAATCTTAATCAGTTCAGGATGGTGTTTGCTCGAAAATGTACAAACCGCTACAATTTTGGTTTCATGTGTTGTCTTCAAGGTTCAATTGCTGGATGATGACCAGTTTCTTAACGTCATATGAAAAAAATATACTACTCAGTATAGACTATAATTATTAACAATAATTTGGTCTGTAAAATGTGTAGTGATCTAGGACTTTGGAATAGTATGTGGAATCATTTTATGCATCTGCGTTGGCACTAATCCATTTATGGGTTCGAGCGCAATACTGAACATCGTGGAAGATTACACAATTTTCATAACTAATCAGTTAATGAAGTAAGCCACCGTATGCATAAAAATTGGAGTAACAGAAGTACAGCACTCGGAGATGAAATCTAATAAGCACAGAGTCAAAATTTGCAATGTAAAATGTGTCTACTTCTGAACTTTAATGATGATTATCTTTTTTCCACAAAATTTTAAGTATGTTAATGAAAAGTATTATTGCTTCTAAATGGTATCAAATACACATTTGTATCATTATTATTTTCCATTAACTATTCTCAGATCCAATATTTACTGTCAACAAACATTTGATATAATAGTCAGTGGATTTAGACCCATTTATAACATGGCTCCAGCATGTACAAGAAAGTATATAAAAAAAGAAAAAAAAAAGTCTGAACCGCCCTTGAAGGCCCAACGGTACTGACTGGCTGCTGTGTCACCCCTCAGCCCTTAGGCATTACCAGGTGCAGATACAGAGCGGCATGTGGTCAGTAAACAACTCTCCCAGTCGTTGGCAGCTTTCGTGGCCAGTTTTGCTACTTCTCAGTCGAGCAGCTTCTCAATACGCCTCACGAGGGCTGAGTGCACCTCGTTTGCAAACAGCACTCGGCAGACCCGTATAGTGACCCATCCGAGTGCTGGCCGAGCCCGACAGCGCTTAACATCGGTGATCTGACGGGAACTGGTGTTACCGCTGCAGCGAGACCACTGGCCGAGAGAAATGTCGGTTTCATTTTTTATTGTGTTCTGACCAAAGGAAACTAGGGCACAATTGTCTTTCACGTGTTCATCGCTGTATTTCATAACTCACAGATTTCAACATGTTTGCACAAGAAACATTAGACACAAAATAATATTTAATTATTACGGGCTCCAAATATTTATATTTTCTGTGTGGTATTATCACTCCTATCGTATTTGTGTGTTTGTGATATTTTTTATTTCAGTGTTAAAAAATCACTGATTAAAAAATTGGCTATTTAGAAATTGCCTTCCCACAAATAAAGAGTATTGGATATGTATTTGAACACAGGAAGCAAGCTGTACAGGATACTCCCTCAACGCAATTTCACATCCTTTGCTGTACTTTGTCAGTGGTGTTACTAATGCCCTTGGTCCCTGCAAACCGAGTTGATCCTAGAATATTAGACAATGAATGCCAGTGTAATAAAGTCTCTGTATAATACAAATATAACTGCAGATTTTGCTCATCTTTACTCTCGGTCCATTTCCTTTGCCACAGCTGAATAATAAATCTGTAAAAATGTAATTGTAATGATCACAGTACAGTGTGTAGATATGCTATCAATACTGTACAAATTACAGTGAGTACTGTTATTAGCTAACAAAAATAGACACTACATTAACCATTGTTGATTTGCATGTTTATGACTTTAATGTAGAATAGAAGCCAATTCTTCAGAAAATGAATCGTTATTACAAAGAAAAATCTTTATATACACGTCAAAGTAAGACTTTAAAACTGCATCAGAATAATGGCCACAGAGGATGTAACTCAAGAAATGCACCCAGAGCAGTTCTTCACTTGTTGATAGGAAAAATAAAACTACCTTAAATGCATACATTGTAAGCTATTCATTTTACAAATCTTATATATTGGACTTACCATCCCACGATAGGAATACAATCATTTTTTGAGCACTGCTGTAATGTACTCTTGCTGCCCATGTATCTTAAATAACCCAAAAATCTGTAGCCATTCTTAAAGCACTTAATGATTGATGTCTTTTGCTGTATTTTATGCATGTTCCTTAATCATCACATTCGTTGACTTACTTCATTGGCAATCGTTTACAATTTCATTGCGAGGAGCAAACGATCTGCTGAGTTGGAAGCAGCCTGGCCCCTACTGAAGGAGTCATGCCACCTACTGATTGGGCCACCATTGGCGAGCACGAGCAGAATCGTGATCAATGGAGGTCAGTGCGCAAATGGGTGTCACGACAGCCTCCCAAATTAAAGATCACTCTCAACAACACGAGAGACACTGACACCCCAGGTGGACATCCACAATGGTCACTCTGATATGAAAGGCAAAAAGGTGGCGTTGGCCAACTGCGCAACAAGAATGACGGGGGCTACCTGAGGGGATTATATCAGACCAGCTCGAACACCGAAGATTGTCGAAACAGTGATAACTGGTGAAGTAATGCACCACAAAGGGTAGCTGGCACAGCAGCAAGAAATGAATCATAATATTAGCAACTTCGAAGAAGATAAAGACACCAAAGACTGAGTCATCTGTGAGACACCGTGGCAGACCATTTTGGCTACCATACTGGAAAGGAAAAGATTAGCCCCAGCTAAGGCTGGAACCCGAGAAAAACCCCAGGGTGTAATATTATTTACTTGCCATATTCTTATAATATTTTCTTTAGCTATACATGTACCACATATAAATTCATTGTTCCTGTCTTTTCTTTAGCTATATGTATTATTTGTGTGTAAAATTTGTAACAGCAGTCTAAAGAAAGAACTTAAAATGGTAAGACTGAACAACGCCCACTTTTTGCAAGAAAAGGGATATAAATGCAATAAAAATAAAAGTTGTTAAAAACCTATGGCTCGAAAGGGTAGTTAGCATGCTCTCAAACAGCTTGCTCTTCCCCTTGATGGAGGAGCCTGGAGAGCTGGGGAGGGGGCTTGGATAGGATAGCAATGGAGCAATTTGTGTTTACTAATATCAATAAAAGTAAGATACAGTATTAAGCCATGTAGTTAATGGCATGCCATACCCATAGTTCTAAATTTGTGTTACTCAGGGAATATAGTTGATAGTTATTTATCTGTGTTATTTCTTGAAGATAACATTATTTTTTTAAGACAGTTAAGAATAATCAATGGACAACTTGTGCTTGCCACCTTTCTTATACCCCAAGAAAATTAAAATAAATAGGGGAAATAATTTATAAGCTTTTGAAACTTTCGAATAATAGTCTTACTGGATACAGTAGTGAGAAATAGAAAAGTTCCCTTGCCTAGTTGGTGAACGTCTACCTCCACCACCCCTTAATTCAATTTTTTGAACTGAACAGTTCATCTTTCGAGGACATCTATTATGGCAAAAAATATTTCTAGTGAAATTCTGCTCAAAGAAGCTCATATGCATGTTTTAACCAAAACAAACACTTTAGGATTACAGGAGTCCACTCACTGAGAAACAGAAGTATTGAGTTGTTGATAGGCACAAACAAAAGAAAGAAAACTTGCTAGCTTTAAGATTTATTCTTTGACGAGCTAGACAAACAAAAACAAACTCTCTCTCTCTCTCTGTCTCTCTCTCTCTCTGTCTCTCTGACTCCATGCTGCCAGCTAGGCTGATAGTGTCAGAGCTATTTTGATTTTGTGGCGGGTGGGCTGACTGTGGTGCGGTAGTGTCAAGCAGGGTGGGTAGAGGGGAAGGAGGTGGAAGGGGAGGGCAGGGAGATGAGTTGGTAACGGGTAGCTAGCAGCTAGGACAGAGATGGCCAGTCTGCCAGCTAGGAATGTGGGAGGGAGCAGTGGCAGGTTAATGAACTGGCACAATTGTAGAGGCCATTGGGAAGGGCACATACTGAAAGCAATTTCACTCGGGAGGGGTGACAGGATGGAGGGGACAGAAATTGTAGGGTTGAGGATGTGGAGACAGCAGGTTACTGTAGGTTGAGGCCGGGACAGTTTCAGAAACAGAGAATATGTTGTAAGGATAACCCTGTTCTGTGTGGTTCAGAAGAGCTAGTGGTGGAGGGGAGGATCTATATAATCTGGGATGTGAAGCAGCCATTAAAATCAATCATTTTATGTTCAGCTGCACGTTGTGCCACAAGTATGGTCTACTTTACTTTTGGCCATTCATCCTGGTGGACAGCTATACAATACAGAAAGCTGTGCAGTGATTGCACCAGAGCTGGTATATGATGGCTGCTTTCACAGGTGGCCCAGCCTCTGATGAGTTAGGATAAGCCAGTGACATGACTAGAGTAGCAGGTGCTGGGTGTGTGGATTAGGCAGATCTCGTACTTTGGTCTGCCACATTTATACGATCTCTGTAATTAGCAGATGAGAGTGGGAGTAGCACAGAGATACACCAGGATGATGTGTAGGTTGGGTGGGCAATGAAACCCCACTTTAGGAGGGGTGCGAAGCATCTAGGGCAGGATGTCCTTCTTTTGAGGCAGGAAGAAAGATAAAGCCCTGGTGACGATATGGTTCACTTGCTCCAGTCCAGAGTAATATTGGGTGATGAGGGGGCACTCCTTTTAGCTGGTTCATGAGGATGGTGCGAGGATTGCAGGTGTGTGATGATATGGCAGTGGAAATTTGTTTGTGGACAGTATTGGGGGAATGTTGCTGTCTGCAAAGGCCTTTGTGAGCCCTTCAGCATAGAGGGCAAGAGAGTTATCCTCAGAGCAGATATGTCATCCACAGGTGGCTGAGCTGTACATGGGGGAATTTTTTTTTTGTGTGAAAGGGATGGCAGCTGTCGAAATGTTGCTGGTTAGTGAGTTTGATGTTGACTGAGGTGTGGATGGAGCCATCAGAGAGGTGGAGGTCAACTTCCAGGAAGGTGGTACGTTGTGTAGAGGAGGACCAGGTGAAGCAGATAGGAGAAATGGTGTTGAGGTTCTGAAGGAATGTGGATAGGTTGCCCTTGCCCCGAGTTCAGATCATTGAATATTTGTGAAATGACTCCATAACTGTAATGTACAGGCAATTTGTATTCTAAGCATTTTTATAGTAATTGTATCTCAGTGTGGGAGTCATTCATTGACTTTCTGCAAATAAATCCTACAATGAAAATTGATATTTCTCTCAAGAATCTAGAAAATTTAATACTTCTTGCGTAGTGGCATCAAACTTGGTATCAAGAGTGTGGCACCCACTTCAAACGGAACAGGGGTTTGACATTAATTTAGCATAGCAGTCTTGATGATAACAGTCTTCTGCATCTACTGGACACAAAACATTGTTGATATGTTCGGCAACTTTTCTGCAAAAATCATAATTACATTTCTCTGCTTTCTCAGGCAGTGTGTGTTTCAACGTTAATTGTATCATTGCCATCAATATCTTAGTGAAACTCTTGAGAATGAGGTTCAGTGACCTGGAAAAGTGCCCAACACCAGCAGTCAGATGTGTGTCAAACGATGTTGCCGAGGTCTCCCATCACAGCACTGCATAGCAGGAGAGCTATTAGGCAGACACTGAAACCCTGTGGCTGCATTGTGTTTACTGCAACAAATAAACTACAGTAGTGCTATCTCTTTGTTTGGTCATCAGCCTTCTCAGTTACAGATATGAGATGACAGTGTAAACTTCCACACGAGAACTCCCACTCCGCATCCCCTAA
Source organism: Schistocerca nitens (assembly GCF_023898315.1). Lineage (NCBI taxonomy): Eukaryota > Metazoa > Arthropoda > Insecta > Orthoptera > Acrididae > Schistocerca > Schistocerca nitens. Next base: position 206,045,442 of record NC_064624.1, read on the forward strand.
AAAAAAAAAAAAAAAAAAAAAAAAGATGGTCCCCTCACAGAAGTCTAGACATGTTACTCACCAGCCATACACCATGAAGTGAAGTGAAGTGTCATAACCATCTCTCAACCACATCATTTACATTTACAATACCTATGGCTTAAGTTACACAATCAAGACAGTGCCCCCAACTAGACATTTCCATTTCAGTCACAGAAAATTTGTCAATATTATCTTGTTAAATACACATAAGCAGAGTCTCTATTAAGAAGTTATTTTTCCCAAACACGTTTGCAGAAATAAGTAAATTATTGCCCAGATCATCCAAAAATGATGGATTTATTGCATCAGAAGACCTGAAATTCTCACAAGCTTTGCTCCTGAAGCATAAACCAGGTATGTAACATAGCTCTATGATATGTTACATTATTTTAAACTGTATTCATCCAAGACAAAAGAAGTCACTTCATACTTGTAGGTCTATGTCCAAATCAGTGGATGGCCTCTGACAAAGAATTTACGTCATTGCACTATGCACCTGACAAACAAACGAGTTCTCAGTCTTAGCAACAACCCATTTCATCTTCTATAACTCTCTCACTGTAATGTTACTGGAAACTTATTACCTGTAGACGTACTGTAACTGAAGAAACAAATACAACATAACTGACATTGCTTTTGCATAAATGCAAAAATGTGCAGAGGCACAGGTCATTGTTGTGTGGAGAGCAGTTCTTGTACCAAGACTTCAGCTGATGGAAATTGGAATAATCTCTTCAGTGGCAAACTGTTGCTCACTAGAAGGTGGTGCATCAATGTGGATGGAGATCTGCCTTGACAGTTATTCACAATGCAAGACACTCCACCAATTGTTGATTATCTGCAAGCCTTCCTGCACTTTGCTGCAATCTTCCAGATTCTCAGCCTCCATACAGACAAATAGCCTCACATAACTACTGAAGCTCCAGTTATGCAGTATTTCATTCTTTTGCAATTTACAAGGAATTTCCATATTTTTTTTACCTTGTTGACTTAAGCAGTATATTTTCCACCTTCATTTGCGTTGTAAGGAAATGAAAATCCATCATTCTGGCTGAAACAGCTGTGTCACATATGGCAGCTGAAGAAAATCAGGAAAGGAAAGCAGATAAATGGAAATAAATAATAGCCACGAAATCAAACTCACAATACTTCAGATGCGACCAAAAGCTTTTTTATATATACATATAGTTTGGGAATAATTCTCAAACATAATGATGAACAGAAACTGTCATGACTTTCCATTAAGAAGAAAACTTCTACTGTGAAAACACTTTGTGTAGTGTAAGCCAACATTTGGTCGAAACATCTGTCAACTGAATATCAGTTTCAAGCTTATGCACTGAACAAATTTCCTCTCTGTTTATTTTCTTTACTTATCACTAATTCAGTCTGAGGCAATATCCAGTTGCCTGCTGCTCAGCCACAGATCTGATGTGAAAAGCCTTGAGGAAGATTGTGTCCATCTCGATGGAGACCACATAGTAAGAGATAAGCTCTGTCTGTTGGTAGAATCCTGATAGTATGTCCTTACTCCTGTGGTCAATGGTACATTAAGCACTAATCTTCACACAATGGAAAATCCATTACGTAATAGTGACAATGTTATGAAAAGGGTGGTTGCTATTCACCACATAGCAGAGATACTGAATATATGTTGTCTAATTGTGATGAATGCCTGTTTGGCTGAAAGCTTTGTTTGACAGTAGTTTTGTTGTGCCCAACTGTGAACCAGCATCTGCACTATATGATGAGTAGCACCTATCCTTTTTTATAATATTGTCAAACAAACTTCCTTTTTTATTGCTGTGATATGACAAAGCAATCCAGGTACTGTCAGTGTGAATATTTTAAACCAGACAATTGCTTTTGTTGTTATAACCAGTGCTTGATTTGTGATAGTATACCATACTGATACCTCTGATAAAAAACCATTAAAATAATGTTTTAAAGACATTAACGAGAAACATTCAGTGGTAGGTCACAGTTACTGGTACCACTACTTTTTCACAAATCAAGCACTGGTCATAACAGCTGCTACTTCTGCTTGTTCTATTTCTTCAAGATCATGTCATATCCAAAACGACAAACCAAGCTAAATATGTAGAAGAATTTAGTGTTCATTTTCAGAGCCCATTATGCACTCTCACAGACTGATCAATCTGAAGTTACAAGCAGAGGAGGGGTGACGTGTGGGAAGAATCAAAGGAAAAGAACTAGAAGCTGTGTATCATTGGCTGAGTGTGTTACAACTGGTTTTTTATACCTTATTCTAAACATATACACACTAAATCTTTGCTGAGGTTTCTCGGACAGATGAATATTCTGTATTTCTTCATCCCACTCACATTGCTGGAAGTTATGCAGTCAAAAGACTGGTTCAGTAATATCTGACTGCAAACCCAGAACTTCATGGAATATTTCCTCACAACAAGAGAGAAATGTAGATTCAAGTCGCAGTCCGGCAGAAATTTTCATGTCACTAATACGTATTACATGTGTACCTAATGCTGCTGATGTCTAACAGTTCACAGTAATCGAATAAATGTTGAGCAACTAAATATATTATAACAAAACATTATCATTCCATGCAGACCCAATCACAAAATATTTTAATTTGATATTTTTCACAGCTTTACATTTGAGGAAATGTAAGCAACTCAGTCAAAAAATATTACCCTTGGACCTATAATCATTAGTGGATGGAACAATAAACTATTCTCAAAAGTGTGTGCACTCCCCCACTTCCAAGACATACACACACAGGATGTAACATTATGCAATGATTCTGTAATTACTTTCCCTGGGTGGGGATGGGAGAAGGGATTGTGAACACACACTCATATAAAATGAGACAAAACAACATATGTAAAAGACATAACTCCTTTTGCAATAAACAAATTTATTTTACTGCAGTTGTTTTTAACATGTCACACTAAAACATCACATTCATTGCAACAGTAACTCCAACACAAGAGATACAAGTGTCATCCATTTCAATAAACATTACATGATAGTGGGTTTTCACAGGGGAATGTAAACTGTTTCATTTTCATAAAGCGTATCTGTGATACTACTATTGACAGTGCCCTAACATTAATATATTAAGAGACACATTAATTTGGCACAGATGGTAAAATATAAAATAGTGATCTTTGGTATACACCATGGCCTATCCTTAGTAACCATCCCAAAAAAATATAGGGTGGTGGCAGAAAAGGTTTGGTTGTACAATCCTGTAGTTCTGGTATGGTACTGGATTTGTGATGTGTTTCTGAAAATAAATCAAAGGTATACTGAATGAATTATCAAATACTTTGTGATAGAACCTTGCAGTATAGAAAAGATCAATAGTAAGTAGAATATCATCACTACAGGTCAAATTAGAAAAGTATTAAACACGTACTGATTAGTAACATGAATATTGTATGTAGAGTACAACACTCTGTCGCCAATGGGGTACAAATCAACATCCAATGAAGTACTTATGAGTAAAATCTTCTACATCTGAACAAATATTAAGCTGTCAAATGCTGAAGCACATATCCAGCTAATCTGATCACATATTGCATCAAATTGTAAGTGAGAAGCTGGAGGTAGACGCTAGTGTTTAACAACTGTCATTTTGTGGGTGCATCTTCAAGACATTAAGCATTCTCACAGCACTTCACAATATTGTTGTTGTTGTAATCTTCAGTCCTGAGACTGGTTTGATGCAGCTCTCCATGCTACTCTATCCTGTGCAAGCTTCTTCATCTCCCAGTACCTACTGCAACCTACATCGTTTTGAATCTGCTTAGTGTATTGATCTCTTGGTGTCCCTCTACGATTTTTACCCTCCACGCTGACCTCCAATGCTAAATTTGTGATCCCTTGATGCCTCAGAATATGTCCTACCAACCGATCCCTTCTTCTAGTCAAGTTGTGCCACAAACTTCTCTTCTCCCCAATCCTATTCAATACCTCCTCATTAGTTACGTGATCTACCCACCTTATCTTCAGCATTCTTCTGTAGCACCACATTTCAAAAGCTTCTATTCTCTTCTTGTCCAAACCAGTTATCGTCCATGTCTCACTTCCATACATGGCTACACTCCATACAAATACTTTCAGAAACGACTTCGTGACACCTAAATCTATACTCGATGTTAACAAATTTCACTTCTTGAGAAACGCTTTCCTTGCCATTGCCAGTCTACATTTTATATCCTCTCTACTTCGACCATCATCGGTTATTTTACTCCCTAAATAGCAAAACTCCTTTACTACTTTAAGTGTCTCATTTCCTAATCTAATTCCCTCAGCATCACCCGACTTAATTTGACTACATTCCATTATCCTCGTTTTGCTTTTGTTGATGTTCATCTTATATGCTCCTTTCAAGACACTGTCCATTCCGTTCAACTGCTCTTCCAAGTCCTTTGCTGTCTCTGACAGAATTACAATGTCATCGGCGAACCTCAAAGTTTTTACTTCTTCTCCATGAATTTTAATACCTACTCCGAATTTTTCTTTTGTTTCCTTTACTGCTTGCTCAATATACAGATTGAATAACATCGGGGAGAGGCTACAACCCTGTCTCACTCCTTTCCCAACCACTGCTTCCCTTTCATGCTCCTCGACTCTTATAACTGCCATCTGGTTTCTGTACAAATTGTAAATAGCCTTTCGCTCCCTGTATTTTACCCCTGCCACCTTCAGAATTTGAAAGAGAGTATTCCAGTCAACATTGTCAAAAGCTTTCTCTAAGTCTACAAATGCTAGAAACGTAGGTTTGCCTTTCCTTAATCTTTCTTCCAAGATAAGTCGTAAGGTCAGTATTGCCTCACGTGTTCCAACATTTCTACGGAATCCAAACTGATCTTCCCCAAGGTCGGCTTCTACCAGTTTTTCCATTCGTCTGTAAAGAATTCGCGTTAGTATTTTGCAGCTGTGACTTATTAAACTGATAGTTCGGTAATTTTCACATCTGTCAACACCTGCTTTCTTTGGGATTGGAATTATTATATTCTTCTTGAAGTCTGAGGGTATTTCGCCTGTCTCATACATCGTGCTCACCAGATGGTAGAGTTTTGTCATGACTGGCTCTCCCGAGGCCATCAGTAATTCTAATGGAATGTTGTCTACTCCCGGGGCCTTGTTTTGACTCAGGTCTTTCAGTGGTCTGTCAAACTCTTCACGCAGTATCTTATCTCCCATTTCATCTTCATCTACATCCTCTTCCATTTCCATAATATTGTCCTCAAGTACTCCGCCCTTGTATAAACCCTCTATATACTCCTTCCACCTTTCTGCTTTCCCTTCTTTGCTTAGAACTGGGTTTCCATCTGAGCTCTTGATATTCATACAAGTGGTTCTCTTCTCTCCAAAGGTCTCTTTAATTTTCCTGTAGGCAGTATCTATCTTACCCCTAGTGAGACAAGCCTCTACATCCTTACATTTGTCCTCTAGCCATCCCTGCTTAGCTATTTTGCACTTCCTGTCAATCTCATTTTTGAGACGTTTGTATTCCTTTTTGCCTGCTTCATTTACTGCATTTTTATATTTTCTCCTTTCATCAACTAAATTCAATATTTCTTCTGTTACCCAAGGATTTCTATTAGCCCTCGTCTTTTTACCTACTTGGTCGTCTGCTGCCTTCACCACTTCATCCCTCAGAGCTACCCATTCTTCTTCTACTGTATTTCTTTCCCCCATTCCTGTCAATTGTTCCCTTATGCACTCCCTGAAACTCTCTACAACCTCTGAATCTTTCAGTTTATCCAGGTCCCATCTCCTTAAATTCCCACCTATTTGCAGTTTCTTCAGTTTCAAACTGCAGTTCATAACCAATAGATTGTGGTCAGAATCCACATCTGCCCCAGGAAATGTCTTACAATTTAAAACCTGGTTCCTAAATCTCTGTCTTACCATTATATAATCTATCTGAAACCTGTCAGTATCTCCAGGCTTCTTCCATGTATACAGCCTCCTTTCATGATTCTTGAACCAAGTGTTAGCTATGATTAAGTTATGCTCTGTGCAAAATTCTACAAGGCGGCTTCCTCTTTCATTCCTTCCCCCCAATCCATATTCAACTACTATGTTTCCTTCTCTCCCTTTTCCTACTGACGAATTCCAGTCACCCATGACTATTAAATTTTCATCTCCCTTCACTACCTGAATAATTTCTTTTATCTCGTCATACATTTCATCTATTTCTTCATGACATTAAGCATTCTCACAGCACTTCACAATATATACATTACTAATGTGGCATGACAAACAAACAATCACAATTTCAAAAGAATAGTGATTTCTTCCACTCACTGGCAATAATGACATCACTGCAAAACAACTATTCACCCAACTATTCACACAAAAAAAAATATTGAAAATTTAATAAAAAATTGCAAAAATGAAAACTATTTCTGTTGTAAATTTCACAGGGCCTATATATCTCAAATGAAGACCTCAAAACCAGTAACCCATACAGAACTCGAAAACTCAACACAATTTTCACTTGAGCTACACAACTCCAACAAAGCCCACAATACCAGGAACCAACCACTCTAAAACAAGGTGTTTCAAATTTCACTTCACCCACATAGTTCAAACAAAGCCCTAGATACAACACTTTCACTTACTCTATCTAAACCAAAGTTCTCAGTACAAAAGACCAAACGATGCTCATATGACTATTATCAGAAATGTATCCTAAACAATGATGGTACAGCAGTACCCATGATACCTACCAATAACAATCCAACAATTATCGAACACTAACAAGGCTTCTACCAGTTTTTCCATTCGTCTGCAAAGAATTCGTGTTAGTATTTTGCAGCCGTGACATTTTAAACTGATAGTTCAGTAATTTTCACATCTATCAATGCCTGCTTTCTTTGGGATTGGCATTATTATATTCTTCTTGAAGTCTGAGGGTATTTCGCCTGTCTTTTAAATCTTGCTCACCAGATGGTAGAGTTTTGTCACGACTGGCTCTCCCAAGGCTGTCAGTAGTTCTAATGGAATGTCGTCTGCTCCCGGTGCCTCGTTTCGACTTAGGTGAAACATGGACGATAAATAGTTTAGACAAGAAGGGAATAGAAGCCTTCGAAATGTGGTGCTACAGAAGAATGCTGAAGATTATATGGGTAGATCACGTAACTAACGCGGACGTATTGAATAGAATTGGGGAGAAGAGAAATTTGTGGCACAACTTGACTAGAAGAAGGGATTGGTTGGTAGGACATGTTCTGAGGCATCAAGGGATCACCAGTTTAGTATTGGAGGGCAGTGTGGAGGGTAAAAATCGTAGAGGCAGACCAAGAGATGAATACACTAAGCAGATTCAGAAGGATGTAGGCTGCAGTAGGTACTGGGAGATGAAGAAGCTTGCACAGGATAGGGTAGCATGGAGAGCTGCATCAAACCAGTCTCAGGACTGAAGACCACAACAACAACAACAACAAGAAAATCCCGAAAATTCATGAAGACTTTCCACCACCACCAATTTCAATATACATAAACAGCTACACCCATTGCAACAACCTTTGAGTTACTCATAAATATTTATATCTTCTTCACAACAGAAGAAAAAAGAAAAAATATTAAATCTCCGACCACAACAAACACACGACACTAATATTTCCAAACATTAAAATGAAACCATCAGCTAAAATATGCAATTTCAAAGTAACTCACCAGAAAGCCAGCACAAATTCTTTCAGTACCAACATGAAACATTCAATTCATGTCAAACTAATCACTAACAAACATGCAGCTCAACAGAGAGCCTCCAAATACTACAACACACAATCTACATACACAAAGACTCAAACACATCAAGGCTCACTGCGACATCACATGTCAAAGCAGATGGGTGCAGCGTCAGCACCTGACCTTGTGTCAATTAACTCATGTTAGCATCAGGTACAAAATAGTGATGAGGCAATGATTGCCAATTGGCAAAATAAAAAAAAAACCAGGGCTAAATTATCAAGAATGAAACTTAATTAGTGTTGGAACATTTGGTCAGAGTTTGCATGTTTTTGGTTCAACCCAAGAAGGCCAGTACTGGCCCACAAACAGAATACTTTTATTGAATCTGTCCTACAGCATTTTCTTTCTAAGCAGCACAGCTAGATCTAAAAATTGTCCATTTTAACATTGAAATTCTAATACTTACATCCTAAACCAATTACTCCCTAGTGGTACTTATGATTGATAATGAAGAGTGAATTTACTAGACATTTATTTGATTTGCGAATTTTCTGAATGTCAGGCAGGACATTCATATGAATCCTTGCCTGCTATTTCAGCAGCTTGTTTTGCAAATGCAAATTACGCATTGCATGTCCAGTTTTGTTGCATTTTTCCTGTTTTAAGCGAGCTTCATCAATATATACATCTGTGAGAGAGAGAATGTTTGTTTTTGTTAGTCTAGCTCATCAAAGAATAAATATTAAAGCTAGCAAGTTTTCTTTCTTTTGTTTGTGCCTATCAACAACTCAATACTTCTGTTTCTCAGTGAGCAGCCTCCTGTAATCCTAATGTGTTTATTTTCGTTAAAACATGGATATGAGCTTGTTTGAGCAGAATTTCACTAGAAATATATTTTGCCATAATAGATGTCCTCGAAAGATGAACTATATTTGGTAAAAACAGAAGAATAAAGTTCAAAAAATTGAATTAAGGGGTGGTGGAGGTAGACGCTCACCAACTAGGGGAGGGAACTTTTCTGTTTCTCACTACTATATCCAGTATGACTATTTTCCGAAAGTTTCAAAAGCTTATAAATAACACAAGCTATACTTTGTCACACGCGAGTGCAATGAACTCTGACACATACATATGTATACGGTAAGATTGAAGCTAACAGCTAGAGCAGCACAAACTATTGGCAAAATATAAAAGATACCGGAACACACTATTACTTTGAGGGCTTGTTCAAACTGAATGGTCTTTATAACATTACTATTAACATTCACTGCAGGATCATAAATTGGACATAGGTTAAGTCTCTCTCAGTTAAATACTTAACTATTTAAAATGAAAATTAGTTGAAATTCACTAACAGGTTACATCTCACTGTCTTTCGAATAAATAAATTATGGTTTTCATAAATAGTGATCTTTCCATTACTTGTTACCTAGCATTAGCACAGTAGACAGACTGTGTATCCTGTTATACAATTAATATGCACTTCCAATACACAAGAGAGACAAACACTTAGCAATCATGAACATATAGTTTTCTACTAAAGCAGTTTCTCACTTTTACTACAGCAAACACGATGTTGACAAATTTGCAAGAAACTGACTCACCTTTTAAAATGTACTACAGATAGCACTATGATCATTAACTAAGCAACACTTTATTAGCCTCAATTTTAAGAGCTTTAATTTATAAAACAAACTGCAAATTGTCTTTATTACCATAGTCTTCTACTTGCAAGTAAATGATTAAATAGGAATCTTTGAAACTCCACAAAACTTTAAATCAGACTGTTTCCATCCCTGTGAGGCTTTCACAAGACTACATTTACTACCTCCCACAATTTCATTAAATCCACAGTAAATCTGAATACTCCCTTCTCACCAAAGATCAAACAACATTACTTAATGTTCTGAGGGCTTTCATTTTTTCCACAAACTAGGACACTCGGTAATCATAGTTTAAATGGAGAGGAACCTGAAAGGTGTTGTGATAGGGAAAAATCAAGGTAGGTACATGAATTCAATTATAAGCTACCCTATATTTGAGCACACTAACAAATCCAGTAAGCTGATCCTTCACTGTACATTATTATAGTATTCCGTTACAGTAATTGCACAATGTGGTGGCAACTGCATGTTGGTAGGTGGATTTGCAGGCAGAATTGCTGGACTCTGTCCCTTCTTGGTGGCAATGATGGATACCAATGCCAGAATCGTTCCACCTATTTATCCATCCATCCGAGGCATTGGAAAGTGACAGAAAAAGCCTTTCTTGGAACCAACACCATATACAACTTTAACATGGCAGTGCACAGTTTGGTAGCTCATCCCCAACTGACACTTGGTTCCGCCTTTTCTACCTAGGCCAACCACAATTTGCAAGCGCTACACAGTTCCGTTCCTGAGGGGAACCACGACAAGTTTTATGTTATATCCTAGCCAGTAATGCCACCCGAGCCCGCTGCCAAAAGGTTGGCAGCATCAAATTCCGGACGCCGTCCGCATAGGCAGCGCCAGCGAGACAGGAAATCGCCTCAAGTCTGCGCGCGCCACCGGTCTATATAAATATCTTTAAATTTGAAAGTAAACCTGCATTACTGGACGAGAACAATTTATTTAGGCTTCTTATTAACCACTGATTTACTTTGGGAATGACTTAAAATTACCCAGAGCATTTTATGTAAGTAAAATAATGTGTTGTCCGCAACTGACCTAAACTTAGCCAGAATGGCAGTGTAACTTTATCAGTATAAATATTAAAATATTACAGCAAAATGTCAGTCAGGTATGCACTCTCGCGCGCGCGCGCGCACACACACACACACACACACACACACACACACACACACACACATACAGACACAAGCAGACATCTCACAAGCAGACATATTTAAAGACAAAGAATTTGGGCAGAGATGTCAGTCGAGGCGGAAGTGAAGAGGCAAAGATGATGTTGAATGACAGGTGAGGTATGAGTCGCGGACACTTGAAACCTACCTAAAACCTCTTTCCTCATCACCTTAGCCAGCTTCATCCTGACCCACAACTTCTTCACTTTTGAAGGCCAGACATACCAACAATTAAAGGGAACAGCCACGGGTACCAGGATGGCCCCCTCGTACGCCAACCTATTCATGGGTCACTTAGAGGAAGCCTTCTTGGTTACCCAGGCCTGCCAACCCAAAGTTTGGTACAGATTTATTGATGACATCTTCATGATCTGGACTCACAGTGGAGAAGAACTCCAGAATTTCCTGTCCAACCTCAACTCCTTTGGTTCCATCAGCTTCACCTGGTCCTACTCCAAATCCCATGCCACTTTCCTTGACGTTGACCTCCACCTGTCCAATGGCCAGCTTCACACGTCCGTCCACATCAAACCCACCAACAAGCAACAGTACCTCCATTATGACAGCTGCCACCCATTCCACATCAAACGGTCCCTTCCCTACAGCCTAGGTCTTCGTGGCAAACGAATCTGCTCCAGTCCGGAATCCCTGAACCATTTCACCAACAACCTGACAACAGCTTCCGCAGAATGCTATGTATACTTTCACTAATGAAATATTAAATGCTCTGAGTAACCAGAAGTCACCCATTGGGGTTTTTTGTGATTTATCAAAGGCTTCTGATTTTGTAAATCATGGAATACTTCCAGATAAGCTCAAGTACTGTGGTATGAATGGGACAGTGCTCAAATTGTTTAAATCATACATAACTGAAAGAGTGCAGAAAGCTGAAATAAGCAGTTCACATAATATGAAAAGAAACTGGTGATTTCTCAAACTGGGGAACAATCAAGAATGGAGTGCCGCAAGGTTCGGTCTTGGGTCCTCCGCTGTTCTTAATATATATTAATGACTTGCCATTCTATATTCACAAAGATGCAAAGTTGGTACTTTTTGCTGATGATACAAGTATAGCTATCACACCCAACAGACAAGAATTAACAGATGAAATTGTAAACGATGTTTTCCAGAAAATCATTAAGTGGTTCTCTGCAAATGGGCTCTCATTAAACTTTGACAAAACACAGTATATACAGTTCCACACAGTAAATGGAATGACCCCATTAATAAATATAGACTTTGATCAGAAATCGGTAGCTAAGGTGGAATATTCAAAATTTCTAGGTGTATGCATTGATGAGGGGTTGAACTGGAAAAAAACACACTGAGGATCTGCTGAAACGTTTGAGTTGAGCTGCTTATGCTATTAGGGTCATTGCAAATACACATCTCAGTAAATTAGCTTACCACACCTATTTCCATTCTCTGCTTTCGTATGGCATCATATTCTGGGGTAACTCATCATTGAGTAAAAGAGTGTTCATTGCACAAAAGCGTGTAATCAGAATAATTGCTGGAGCTCATCCAAGATCATTCTGCAGACACTTATTTAAAGCGCTAGAAATCTTCACTGTAGCCTCACAATATATATATTCACTTATGAAATTTGTTATTGACAATCCGAACGAATTCAAAAGTAATAGCAGTGTACATGGCTACAACACTAGGAGAAAGGATGATCTTCACTACTCAAGGTTAAATCTAACTTTGGCTCGGGGGGGGGGGGGGGGGGGGGGGAGGGTAAATTATGCTGCCACGAAAGTCTTTGGTCACTTATCTAATAGCGTCAAAAGTCTCACAGACACCCATATAGCATGCATTTAAAAGGAAATTAAAAGAATTTCTTAATGGCAACTTTTTCTACTCATTAGATGAATTTTTGGATATAGTAAGTGGCTAATTTCCCAACGCCCACAAAAAAAAATAAAAAGAAATTTAAAAATATTGAGTGTCATATAATATTTTGTCTAATGTAATATCTTGCATAGACACCTTCTTTTTTTATTAACCCGACACGTTCCACATCATTACGAAGTGTCATATTCATGATCTATGGAACAAGTAGTAATCTAATCTAATTTAAAAAGTTAAAAATAATACATATCACTCGTCCGTCACGTAGGAGCTGGCGGGGAGACAGCCCCGGTGCTCGCCCTGCCCTCTGTCGGCTGCAGTCCATACTACGCGGGGCGGTTGCTCGCCACTGCCGGCAGCTGCTGCCCTCTCGCGTCACTTCCCTACACTACATGCAGAATCCCCTCCACGACACCTATCGTTGTCTTCTGCGTGTTCGGTAACCACAGCTAAACGCGACGTGGGAAGAATTTTTACGTGAAGCACCCTGCTTTGGTTGACGTCACTGCGCTGTTTACATATAGTCCACATAAACCTGGAGTGTTGTAGAAGTAAGACCCTAAAACATCAAGTTGAAATACGACACAAAAAACTAAACTAAAAAGCGATCGAGGAACTTCCTGGCTACACTCCTACGTACGGGTAACGAACGGAAAATTACGCGTACGGCAATTCCACTGCTGTAACTAATGTCAACCCGTGCGGTGCATTTGATGTACGGGACCTCCATCACATTAGAGTTTAAATTAAACTGGCAGGCTCCGATATCATCATCAGAGCCTTCCAAAAATAAGCCAACACTTCACATGGCGACGAGGATAAATAAATGTTTTTTTTTTACTTTATTGTTATTTTAAAGCCCGTACAACAGGCAGGCTGTCAGCAGCATACTACGCTGCTCTTCAGCCATAGAAGACACAATCAGCAAAAAACAGGAGAAAAACATAAAAGTTACAAAATGGTGGGCAGTAAAACAGGAGACACAGAGAGACAAACACAGAGCCGTTCACACTCGACGATAATCCACACTGCAAACTGTTGATACGACGCACAAACACTGAAGGAGACGATGGCACTGGTGAACGATGGAGTGTGACGGTGAACACTGGACACTAAACACCACGGCACACACGAGACACTGATGGCGGTGATCTCCGGCGCGCGAAAGTCCACGTAGCGTGTGCGAGTCCGGGGACCTGCCAAGAGGGGAACAGGGGTGAGGTGGGGGAGAGGGGAGAAAAGGATGCCAATGGCGGAGGAGACGGGGGCAGGAAGGAGAGGGACAGGGGAGGGGAGGCCCGGGGGAGGAGGGGAGAGAAAAGGAGGAGGGAGGGAAAAAGGGAGAGAAGGGAGGGAGGGCGCCCTGAGGAGCAAGCACAGGAGGAGGGCGGGAGGATCAAAGTTGGTAGGAGGGGTAGATGGAGGGGAGGAGGGCATCATCAGGGAGGGGGAGCTGGCGGAAGCCACATTGGGAGAGGGTAAGGAGGGTGGAGAGATGGAGACCGGGTGGGACATGGGAGTACAGGCGCGGCAGCGGGCGGGGGTGGGAGAGGATCGGGGAGACGAGCGGGTGAGGAGGATCGAGTTTAGAGGATCCGTAGCCTTTCGAGGAAGAGGAGGAGGTGGGGGAAGGGGATAAGATCATACAGGATCCGCGTGGGGGAGGGGAGACGGATGCGATAGGCAAGGCGGAGAGCATGGCGTTCAAGGATTTGGAGGGATTTATAAAAGGAAGGGGGGCGGAGATCCAGGCTGGATGGGCGTAACAGAGGATAGGGCGGGTGAGGGACTTATAGGTGTGGAGGACGGTGGAGGGGTCCAGACCCCACGTACGGCCAGAAAGGAGCTTGAGGAGACGGAGTCGGGAACGTGCCTTGGCTTGGATTGTCTGGAGATGGGGAGTCCAGGAGAGGCGACGGTCGAGGGTGACGCCAAGGTACTTAAGGGTGGGGGTGAGAGCGATGGGACGGCCATAAACGGTGAGATAGAAATCAAGGAGGCGGAAGGAAGGGGTGGTTTTGCCTACAATGATCGCCTGGGTTTTGGAAGGATTGACCTTGAGCAACCACTGGTTGCACCAAGCGGTGAACCGGTCAAGATGGGATTGGAGAAGGTGTTGGGAGCGTTGCAGGGTGGGGGCAAGGGCAAGGAAGGCGGTGTCATCGGCAAACTGGAGAAGGTGGACGGGGGGTGACGGCGGCGGCATGTCCGCCGTGTACAACAAGTACAGAAGGGGGGAGAGGACGGAGCCTTGGGGCACACCGGCGGAGGGGAAAAAGGTGTAGGAATCGGTGTTATGGATGGTGACATGGGAAGGACGGCGGGAGAGAAAGGAACCGATCAGACGAACGTAGTTAATGGGAAGGGCGAAGGTTTGGAGCTTGAAGAGGAGACCGGAATGCCATACGCGGTCATATGCGCGTTCGAGGTCAAGAGAGAGGAAGATTGCGGAGCGACGGGAATTGAGCTGTTCGGAAAGGAGATGAGTGAGGTGAAGGAGGAGATCGTCGGAAGAGAAGGACGGCCGAAAGCCACACTGGGTAACGGGGAGGAGGCGGAGCTGGCGGAGATGCTGGTGGATGCGGCGGGTGAGGATAGATTCCAGGACCTTGCTGAAGACCGAGGTAAGGCTGATGGGACGGTAGGAAGAGACGGCGGACGGCGGTTTGCCAGGTTTGAGGAACATGAGGATACGGGAGGTTTTCCACAGGTCGGGGTAGTAACCGGTGGACAGGACTACATTGTAGAGCCTGGCCAGGGTGGAGAGAAAAGAGACAGGAGCTTCACGAAGGTGACGGTAGGTGACACGATCGTGACCAGGAGCGGTGTTGCGTTTGGTGCGGAGTGTAGTGATGAGATCCTGTGTAGTGATGGGGGCATTAAGTTCCGTGTGTGGAATGTTGTCCAAGTACTGGAAACCAGGAGCGAGGGGAGGGACAGAGGTGTCAGTTCGATCGCGGATATCTGGGAAGAGGGAGTAATCGAACTGGGGATCATCAGGGATGGAAAACACATCGGACAGGTAGGAGGCAAAGTGATTGGCCTTACTAAGGGCGTCAGGGAAGGGGTGATCATCGTGGAGAAGAGGATAGTAGGGGGAGGGCTTAGTTCCGGTAAGGCGACGGAAGGCTGACCAGAACTTGGACGAGTTGATTGGTAGGGTAGCATTTAACCGGGTGCATGTCTGTCGCCAGTCCCAGCGTTTCTTAGCCGCGAGCAAATTTCGAATGTGTCGCTGTAGTTGCCGGTGGCGTCGTAGGGTGTCCGGGTCACACGTGCGGAGGAAGGCACGGTTGAGACGACGGGATTCACGGAGGAGGAGGACGGCCTGTGGTGGTAAGGTAGGACGGTGGGGGTGGATGGCAACAGTAGGGACGTGGGCCTCCACGGCCTCAGACAAGGTCTGCTGGAGAAAGGAGGCGGCATGGGTGACATCATCGGGACGGCGGTAGGCGAGAGGGTGGCTATCGACCTGAGTGGAGAGGGTATCCCGGTAGGCATTCCAGTTGGCACGGGAATAGTCATGGATGTACTTAGCGGGAGGGTCATGACGAGGGTCGGGGCGGGGGCGACGACCGTCTGAAACGGTGAGGAGGACAGGGAGATGGTCGCTACCAATAGGCTCCAGGACATCCACCGTAATGCGACCAAGGAGGTTGGGGGAGGAGAGAAGAACATCGGGAGTGGAGTTGGATTCGGGACGGGTGTGCTGGGGGATGGGGATGAGGTCGCCTTGAAGGGAGGAGAGGAACCGATGCCACCGCCGTAACTGGGCAGCGGAGCGACTATGGATGTTGAGGTCGGCGGCGATCACATAGGAGGAGAAGGTACGGTCGATGTGGGAGAGGAAGTCGAAAGGAAGAGGGGCGTTGGGGCGGACATAAATGGTGGCACAGGTAATGGTAAGGCCGGGGAAGAAGAGACTAAGGATCAGGTGTTCGGTGGGGTCGGGAAGGAGAGGTTGGAGCCGAACATGGCAACTCCGCCACGCGCAACTGGGAGGGGATTATCACGCAACTGGGAGGGGATTATCGGAGCGGTGGAGGAGATAGGGGGAGGTGTGGATGGAGTGGTGGGGTTGGAGGAAGGTTTCATTGAGGAGGAACGCATCCACACGGTGGGTAGCAAGGGTGTGCAGGAAGAGGTTCTTGTTGGCGGGAAGGGACTGGATATTGTTGAAAAGGATAAATAAATGTGGCAAGTTACCATATCTATAGCACACCTTACCAAGAAACTTTATGGTTATGAAGTATATTGTTCACAGATAGTAAAAATACGTGGCCGCTTATTGCTATTTTGTTAGCAAACTACGAATAAGCAACTGATATACCTGCAAAAATTCGAACGTTTTCATGTTGAACTTGTCAATGCGAAGTGAAATATGCAGTGCTTCAATACTGTAGAGTTGTTCGGCGTTGCCAACAGATGGCAGCTGAAGATGCTGCCTCAGATAATACGGCGACCCTTTCAGCCCCGTCTCATATCGCCGTCTACGGTTCGTGATTGGCCGAAAACGAGTTGCATTGGCGGCGTACGGTTTTAGGTTCGTTTAAGCAGTCGCCGGCGGTTCCACGCGCATGCGCAGAGCTGAGGTGAAATTTACGGAATGCTATTCTTTGGCAAATTACGGACTGGCAGCACACGGATTTTTTAACATTGTAGCTCCTCACATGGCTTTATATTGATACCTATAGAGGGGGATTCAATATACATTCACGTTCTGCGAGGCAAATACACTACTGGCCATTAAAATTAGTACACCAAGAAGAAATGCAGATGATGAACGAGTATTCATTGAACAAATATATTATACTAGAACTGACATGTGGTTACATTTTGAAGCAATTTGGGTGCATACATTCTGAGAAATCAGTACCCAGAACAACCACCTCTGGCCGTAATAATGCCTGGCCATTGAGTCAAACAGAGCTCGGATGCTGTGTACAGGTACAGCTGCCCATGTAGCTTCAACACGATACCACAGTTCATCGAGAGTAGTGACTGGCGTATTGTGATGAGCCAGTTGCTCGGCCACCATTGACCAGACGTTTTCAATTGGTCAGACATCTGGAGAATGTGCTGGCCAGGGCAGCAGTCAAACATTTTCTGTATACAGAAAGGCCCGTAGCAACTCCCTTTCCAACTGGAAAAACAGGTTGCCCAGAACTGCAATACTAAATGCTATACTATACAGAGTGCTCATTGACACTTGAAATGTTTGTTTCCATTTAGTGAAGTAAACAAATCATATGAGGAATGAGTCCATTTTGTAATTATTTCTATTCTTCATATACAAGATATGCCTGTAAGAGTTACTGTTAAGTCAATTATAAGTTCATCAGGCAAATTTAGGAAAACTAAAATATCAAATGGGGGGTAGATACCTACACATAGTGTTAATATGCATATCTTAGAATTAAATTATGGAGTAGTCTACATTCTAATGCAATGAGTTTGTTGAGGTGATGAATCCATAAACAATAAACACATTCAAAGTACAGGGAACCTTGGCTAAATAGTGTTATACTGCTGAAGGCTAAACAGAATACATAAAAAAGTACATGAAACCTTTCACTCCATTTGCATAACTTTCTGGATTAAAATTATCTTTCTCAGATGAATAATATTGAATTCAATTTGTGTTACTCACCAAAATTTTAATAAATTCAGGGATAAGCATTATAGCATTTGGATCAATCATAATTCCTTCCTTTTGACAAAATGGAAGCATGTTACAATAATAGTATTTCTATGGGTTAGTACACACAGTAACAGAACACTGCTGTTGTAAATGAGAGCAGTAACAGTTGCACCAGATCTACATCCACAGAGGTGCTATCCACCATAAATATTTTGTGATATGTACCTAAGACAAAGAGTTACAAAAAAGGACTCTGGGTTAAGTAGGTATAATCTTGTGTAGGAAGGACCTCATGTCAGGACACGATACAAGAAAACATAAAAAAGGTATTTACTTTCACAGTTACTTTTTATTTTCCATGTACCATTAAGATTAATCAAATATGTGTAATAAGATATCTGATCACAATACCATTACTTCAGACAAACAAAAATTTATGAATAAACACAAGTGGTAGAACAGCCTGGCAAGATATTTTAAGAGCAGTAACTGAAATTTATAGAGGTAGTGAATAAGGACCATGGATTGTGAACTTCTCAGTACTGTACTGCATAGACCAAAATAAAAGAACTGTGATTGTACAATTGATAGCAGAATCCAAAACTGAATCTTACTATTCTGGAAGTAGCACCAGTTGCACACCTATTGCAGTAAAGTATACATTAAATCATGATCTCAGTTTCAGATATCACTATGAGTGATTGACTCTTACAATGAAAATCAAATTATGTGCATTTTATGTACTTAGGTAGAACTTACAAAAATTGTTTGTCTAAACATTTTGAAATCCCACTTGTGAAATGTGAACAACAATATTTTAGAGTTATTGGCGAATCTAGAAAATGGAAAAAGGAAACTGAGCAGGCGAGAGAGAGAGAGAGAGAGAGAGAGAGAGAGAGAGAGTGGAGGATGCTGGGACATAGTAGAGACAGGATAGTGAGCTGCTAGTTGCAGCATCTGCAGGCTATGCTGGGGCTGTGGGGGAAGTGGAGTAAAGTAGAGAGGGGAAAAACATATTGCCAGTGTGCCAGTGGGGTAGAAGGTTGTGTAGGGCCAGAGAATCTCAGTGGGAGCAGGGAAGGTTAAGATGAGGGTGGTGTTGTGGGTGGAAAGAATCCAGTCAGTGAAGAAGTCACTGAATTCGTGTCCTGTGGCATGCTCGGCAAATGGGTGATCCGGCCAGTTTGGCATTGGCCATTCATTTGGAGACACAACTTGGCAGTGGACATGACCGTGTAGTGTGACAGAAAGTGGCTGCAGATAACTGGGTAGATCACATGACTGCTTTCACATTTGCCCCTGCCTTCCATGGGATGGGAGATGTCAGGGACAGGACTGGACTGTGTTGTGATGTGGGTCAGGTTTTGCATCTATTACAGGATAAGCCCCATGGGACAATTATGTAGTCACTTCTGTGACCTCTTCAGTAGCACACCATTCTGAAGTCATAAAGTGGAAAATCTTAATCAGTTCACGATGGTGTTAGCTCGA
This sequence comes from Schistocerca nitens, assembly GCF_023898315.1. Classification (NCBI taxonomy): domain Eukaryota; kingdom Metazoa; phylum Arthropoda; class Insecta; order Orthoptera; family Acrididae; genus Schistocerca; species Schistocerca nitens. The sequence goes on from NC_064624.1 coordinate 206,064,992, forward strand.
AAATGTAAAGACCGCCACAATTTTTGTTTCACTTTTCATATATTGTCTTCAAGGTCCAATTGTTGGATGATGACCAATTTCTTAACACCATATGAAAAAAATATACTACTCAGTATAGACTATAATTATTAACAATAATTTGGTCTGTAAAAAGTGTAGTGATCTGGAGTTTGGAATAGTATGTGGAATCACTTTATGCATCTGCGTTGGCACTAATCCATTTACGAGTACGAGCGCAATACTGAACATCGTGGAAGATTACACAATTTTCATAACTAATCAGTTAATGAAGTAAGCCACCGTATGCATAAAAATTGGAGTAACAGAAGTACAGCACTCGGAGATGAAATCTAATAAGCACAGAGTCAAAATTTGCAATGTAAAATGTGTCTACTTCTGAACTTTAATGATGATTATCTTGGAAGTTAATGTTTTCCACAAAATTTTAACTATGTTAATGAAAAGTAGGAATGCTACCAAATCTATTTATTAGCTCAATTAGCTCGAAATATTTTCACTGCTATTTACTTTAGTAAAATTTTTAATCAGACATAAACTTTAATTAACACAGTTTTAAAGAAAATTAATTGTATTTTTGCTGTCAGATGCTGAGACTACCACTGTCACAATGAAACCTGAACTAAATAACAAATGGGCAGATTTATGCCTAGATCACATACAAATATTACTGAAAATCAGAACCAAAAGACACCCAGAGACAGAAAGGAGAGAAAAAGTTACTGGTAGTAGTTGGGGTGTAATTAGAGCAAGTGGTGGGTGCCACAGTATGCCAGGACCGTCCCCTGTGATATGTACAGTTGTAGCTTATCTTCACTGAGCCGGTGTTTATTAACACATAATGTAGTCTTCCTGTTTACACCTAAAGGAATACTAAGAATACCAGTTTTATTTTTTAATGACCTGACATTTATATATAAGAGTAATTGTGAGTCATCACCACAAAGGGGTGAAGCTGGATTCTCAGACAGCAGCACATCATTGTCTCCACTGTATACACAGTCATCTGTTATAAGGACATTGCATACAAACAGCAGCAGCTAGCTCCTCGATTGCATTGAATACAGATGCTCCCAGCAAAGTAATTTGCTCAGAACCACCCATAAAAAGGTCACCGTTTTCTTCTTGTTCTGGCAGACTCTCATACAATGACTTCTTTGTTTTCATCCAAATTCTGTGTATTTGTTTTTTGCAATGTCCTACTAATATAATTGAACATTTGTAAAACTGTCATATGAAAGGACTGTAATTGTTTCCTTTTTCATGGATTTCTCTATGAATTTGTAGCAGTAACAATAAAAATGAAAACATGACCAAACAAAGTAATATTTAAATTTTTAGTCCTTGCATGGAAGATAAACAAACAGTGATATACTGAAGTCATGTACCAGTTAGATGTCCTCAACTATTTATCTTGAAATAAACTAGATTATGTACAATGTATGTGGTCAAATGACAGTATGACACTCTTTTTCTTTTTTCTTTTTTTTTTTTTAGTATTCGTACAATGTATGTCGTGCACTCACAAGATACTTGTTTCCTAACCCGTATGTGCTTTCTGAATTTACCTTACAGTTCATTTTTATAACAAAAAGTGCACTAAATATGGCATAAACATAGACATCATGCTGCTCTACAGATCAATGTGTTACATCTAGCTCAAAATAGCTTGGCAGCCACACTGCCCCAGGTATGTCTACCTTTTTGTTACGAGGGGGTGACCACCTTAGTATGCAGTAATCTGCTGAGCAGTGTGCTTAGTACACTATCAGCAGTTGCATTAATTGTTAATGGAGTGATTTTTCTTATTAGCCACTTCAGTCAGTTATATTATTAGTCACACTGGGATGAGATGTCCTTGAGATCTTTTGCAGACTCACTAACTGTAGCTTAGGAGTTCTGCTTTTGAGGAGGCCTCATTCATCGAACTGAATCTCCCCTGTCAGATAGTGTTCTCACACAACGAAACCCCCACCACTTCCACTGTACCCACCCATACAATACTGTCTGCACAGGTATGGGACAATACTTTACTCTTAACACACTGCTTTCACATTTCAGCTTGGCCACAAGTGACTCAACTGTCACCTAGCCACCCTAACCTAATCCTCTGGTTACACTACAGATCAGTCATCACAACAAAACATGTATTCAGTCTTGTTAAGGTCAGTGTTAATTTAGGGTGATAAAGTAGGTGTTTACACAAGCTGAAAATTAATTTACATAAGAATAAAGCGTCTGAAATGTAGGGTTACAGAAGAATGGTGAAGACTGTGTGGGTATACTGGATAACTAAATAGGTGGCACTGAATAAATCTGGTAAGAAGAGAAATTAATGGCACAACTAAAGAATGGGACTGACTGTTAGGACACATCCCGAGGCATCGAGGAATCGTCAAGTCAATTTGGTACTGAAGGGAAGTGGGTGGGATAAAAATTACAGAGGTGCAACCTAGCGTTTCACTACTGTTAGCAGATTCAAATGGATGGAAGTTGTACCTCATAACAAAATGTTATTGGAAACTGTGCCTTATAACAAAATGTATCCAAGTTTCCCAAATAAATTAATTACAGTTACATCCAATGCTTTTAAGTGTGATATCCTCACAGATTTGTGCATCAGTACAAATTGTCAGAGTTGCTTCTAAAGGGTATTAAATATCATTAGTATCACTATTATCTTCCATTAACTATTCTCAGATCCAATATTTACTGTCAACAAACATTTGATGTAATCGGCAGTGGATGTAGACCCATTTATAACATGGCTCCAGCATGTACAAGAAAGTATTTAAAAAAAGAACAAAAAAAAAAGTCTGAACCGCCCTTGAAGGCCCAACGGTACTGCCTGGCTGCTGTGTCACCCCTCAGCCCTTAGGCATTACCTGGTGCAGATACAGAGGGGCATGTGGTCAGTAAACAACTCTCCCAGTCGTTGGCAGCTTTCGTGGCCAGTTTTGCTACTTCTCAGTCGAGCAGCTTCTCAATACGCCTCACGAGGGCTGAGTGCACCTCGTTTGCCAACAGCACTTGGCAGACCCGGATAGTGACCCATCCGAGTGCTGGCCGAGCCCGACAGCGCTTAACATCGGTGATCTGACGGGAACTGGTGTTACCGCTGCAGCGAGACCACTGGACGAGAGAAATGTCGGTTTCATTTTTTATTGTGTTCTGATCAAAGGAAACTAGGGCACAATTGTCTTTCACGTGTTCATCGCTGTATTTCATAACTCACAGATTTCAACATGTTTGCACAAGAAACATTAGACACAAAATAATATTTAATTATTACGGGCTCCAAATATTTATGTTTTCTGTGTAGTATTATCACTCCTAGCATATTTGTGTGTTTGTGATATTTTTTATTTCAATGTTACAAAATCACTGATTAAAAAATTGGCTAATTAGAAATTGCTTTCCCACGAATAAAGAGTGTTAGACATGTATTTGAAGACAGGAAGCAAGCTGTACAGGATACTCCCTCAACGCAAGTTTCACATCCTTTGCTGTACTTTGTCAGTGGTGTTACTAATGCCCTTGGTCCCTGCAAACAAAGCTGATCCTGGAATATTAGACAGTGAGTACCAGTGTAATAAAGTCTCAATCAATACTGTAATGTTTAATACAATTATAATTACACATTTTGCTCATCTTTACTCTCGGTGCATTTCCTTTGCCACAGCTGAATAATAAATCTGTAAAAATGTAATTGTAATGATCACAGTACAGTGTGTAGATATGCTATCAATACTGTACAAATTACAGTGAGTACTGTTATTAGCTAACAAAAATAGACACTACATTAACCACTGTTGATTAGCATGTTTGTGACTATAATGCAAAATAGAAGGCAATTCTTCAGAAAATGAGGCGTTAATATAAAGCAAAATCTTTATACACACGTCAAAATAAGACTTTAAAACTGTATCAGAATAATGGCCACAGAGGATGAAACTCAAGAAATGTACCCATAGCAGTTCTTCACTTGTTGATAGGAAAAATAAAACTACCTTCAATGCATGCATTGTAAGCTATTCATTTCACAAATCTTATATATTGGACTTACCATCCCACGATTGGAACACATTGACTTTTTGAGCACTGCTGTAACATACTCTTGCTGCCCACGTATCTCAAATAAGCCAAAAATCTGTAGCCATACTTAAAGCACTTAATGATGTCTTTTGCTGTGTTTTATGCGTGTTCCTCAAGCATGCAGCATCAGTATTTGGGCACAGTCTGACAGCAATGAGACAATACTCAGTAGTTGAAGTCGGTGGGGTAACTTCTGTGAATGATGTTGCTTCCCATGTTTTGGTGTGGGAACAGTCTTTGTTTATTTTATAAATTTCTGTCAAATCATAGTTAAAATAAGTGATGTGTCGGCAGCTGGGCCAACACCTTGTAGATCGAAGTGGCTAGGTGCACGCTAAACTAACGCAGACGGGCGTGAAGTACTGGAACAGGACACGTTATTAAAGATATGAAGAAAAGTACGTAGCTGGAATAATATACTTAACTTTAATCTGGTGTTGTGGTACATCACACAAAGGAGACTTTAATTACAATCACTGTAAGTCTAATGGCGCCTTGCTAGGTCGTAGCTATAGACTAAGCTGAAGGCTATTCTATCTGTCTCTCGGCAAATGAGAGGAAGGCTTCGTACGTCTGGTCGCAAGCAATGACGTCCGTACAACTGGGGCGAGGTCTCCTCAGTCTCTCGAGACCTGCCTTGTGGTGGCGCTAGGTTTGCGATCACACAGTGGCGACACGCGGGTCCGACATGTACTAAGCACCGCGGCCGATTTAAGTTACCACCTAGCAAGTGTGGTGTCTAGCGGTGACACCACAATAAGTCACCTCTTTTAAATGACATATTTCTAGTTCGTTAATGGAATTACTATAGGTGAACGTGTACTCGACGTATTTACAACGTGAATCATCACATTCGTTGATGTACTTCATTGGGAATCGTATATAATTTCATTGCGAGGAGCAAACGATCTGCTGAGTTGGAAGCAGCCTGGCCCCTACTGAAGGAGGCTTGCCACCTACTGATCGGCCCACCACTGGTGAGCACGAGCAGAAGTGTGATCAATGGAGGTCAGTGCGCAAAAATGGGTTCACGACAGCCTCCCAAATTAAAGATCACTCTCAACAACACGGGAGACACTGACACCCCAGGTGGACATCCACAATGGTCACTCTGATATGAAAGGCAAAAAGGTGGCGTTGGCCAACTGCACAACATGAATGATGGGGGCTACCCGACAGGATAAAATCAGACCAGCTCCAACAGCGAAGATTGTCGAAACAGTGGTAACTGGTGAAGTAATGCACCAAAAAGGGTAGCTGGCACAGCAGGAAGAAGGCACGCAAATTGCCACACGCAGCACTTGTGCTCAATTTAAAGCAGCGCACCACACGAGATTCTGCACTTCCTCCCTCAACATTGTCACACGCGAGTACCACACACGCCGTATCGCCATCTACGACAACAGATAATTTATGTATGTCATCAGGGTGTACATGTGTTGCGAATTCTTGGGTGGCACCTGTACGAGCAATGGTAGGGAGGCAGGGAGGTGTGGGAAAGCCACGGCAGGGAGAAGCATCTGCTAAGAGGGGGGTGGCAGGTGCACTGGACAGCGCAGGAGACAACCTCGGGCGATCAGCTGACAGACGAGGGAGCGTGACTGAAGGCAACGAGGAGCCAGCGCGGCTTGAATGGCGTGACAAAGAGCTGTCACACAAAGATGGTAACACAATGGTAGAATCCGAGAGGTTGGCAGTTCGACTGCGAGAGCTGTGAGGAGTGAAGCCCCGAAATGGCCACTCGAATTGGATGAACGCGGAAAAGGAGCAGTGCTCGGCAGAGGAGCACGCTGTGGAGAATGAATACCCGAATGCATGGTGTGGGAAGATGGATGGCCGCTCGAAGCAGGAGTGGGAGAAATATGGACAGAATCAGGGAGGTTCACCTGAGGCTCAATGAAAGCTGGTTTCACTCGGTTGAGTGAGACCATGATTACAGAGTCTTTTATGAGGAGATTCATGTTATTCTCAGAGCGTTTGACTACCTTGTAAGGACCTTTGTAGGGCGACTGAAGCGGGGCTTTGTCTGAGTCGTCTCTGAGAAACACGTACTCACAAGAGTCTAGCGTGCGCGGTACGTACACGCGCAGAGGTGTATGAGCAGCCGGAGGTGGCGGTTGAATTTTGCTGCAGTGCAAGCGCACCCGCTCGAGAAGTGAAGGGAGTTCAGAGGGCCGTGGAAGTAGGGTCGGAGTGACTAATTCTCCAGGCAAAACCAGAGGTTGGCCATACACAAACTCTGCTACGGAACCCTTGAGGTCTCCCTTGAAAGTCGCACGAAGGCCAAGAAGCACGAAGCGCAGTGCCTCTGTCCATATTGAGTCATGGCAACGCAGGGCAGACTTTAAGGTGCGATGCCATCGCTCGACAAGCCCATTGCTTTGGGGGTGGTATGCAGAAGTATGAATTTTGACAATAGCACACATTTTACATAGGTCAGGGAAAACTGAAGACTCGAATTGTCGCCCCTGGTCAGTGGTGAGGTAAACAGGTGAGCCAAATTTAGAGATCCACGAATCTAAGATTGCTCGACTTACTGTCTCAGAGGTAATGTTCGGAATAGGCACAGCCTCAACCCACCGATTCATCCTGTCAATAGCTGTAAACAAGTACCGGAAACACTCGGAGAGGGCAAAGGGACTACGAGATCGACATGAACGTGGTGAAACCGGCCTGGCGGTTGGGCAAAACAGCCAAGGGGTGGGGAAGTGTGCCTGGAAACTTTGTTCTGTTGACACGACATGCATGCCCTTCCCCAAGACTGACTTTCGCGGTGCATGTCTCTCCAGACAAACCGTTCAGCTACCAGACGGGTGGAAGCTTTGACACCAGGGTGTGCTAATGTGAGTAGTTTGTCAAAGACCTGGCATTGAAGGGGCTTAGGAATGAATGGCCGCAACATACCAGTCGATTCATCACACCACACTAAGTCAGATGTGCCAGGGAAAGTAGAGCGTACCAGTTGGAGAGAGAAGCTGTGGTCCGAAATTAACTGCACGGTATCAGGGGCTGCCGATTGCAACCGAGGTGGGTCCATTAGGTCAATTAAGGTTGTGATAGCACCGACACGCGAGAGAAAATCAGCAACCACATTGTCTGCTCCTCGGATATAGCGAATGTCATTTGTAAATTGCAAGATGTAATCGATGTGACGAAAGCGCCGTGGGGGCGGATCAGCCGCAGGATTTTTTATGGCAGGATCCAACGGCTTGTGATCAGTGAGCACATAGAAATCTCGTCCCTCAACATCAGTTCTGAAGTGTCTTACGGCCTCGTAAACTGCAAGTAATTCTCTGTCGAATGCTGAGTATTTCTTCTGCGGGTTGTTTAGCTTTTTTGAGAAAAACTGCAGGGGGGTAATAGCATCGTTGTATGTCTGACTCAGTACTGCGCCAATAGCATTGTCACTAGCGTCAGTAGTGATAAACATTGTGGTGTCCGCACGTGGGTGAGCAATAGTGACAGCGGAGGCCAACAGCTGTTTGAGTTCATTAAATGCCTTGTCCATGTCTGGTGTCCACGGTACCTGGCGGGTGCCAGAAGTCTGTGAGCCAGCGAGAGCATCTATGAGAGGAGCCTGCACCGCAGAAGCGGCTGGCAGATGTTTTCGGTAATACTTAACTGTTCTGATGAACCTGCGTAATTCCCTACAGGTCTGAGGGCGTAGCACCTCGAGAACAGGCTTGATCTTGTAATGCGGTGGTGTCAGACCGTCCGATGACACAACATAACTTAGGAATGTATCTAGGGCTTTGTCTGAACTATGTGGGTGAAGTGAAATTTGAAACACCATGTTTTAGAGCGGTTGGTTTGTGGTATTGAGGGCTTTGTTGGAGTTGTGTAGCTCAAGTGAAAATTGTATTGAGATTTTGAGTTCTGTACGGGTTACTGGTATTCAGGTCTTCATTTGAGATGTATAGGCCCTGTGAAATTTACAACAGAAATAGTTTTCATTTTTGTAGTTTTTTTTTACATTTTGAGTATTTTGTGTGTGAATAGTTGGGTGAATAGTTGTTTTGCAGTGATGTCATTATTGCCAGTGAGTGGAAGAAATCACTATTCTCTTGAAGTTGTGATTGTTTGTTTGTCATGCCACATTAGTAATGTATATATTTTGAAGTGCTGTGAGAATGCTTAATGTCTTAAGATGCACCCACAAAATGACAGATGTTAAACACTATTGTCTACCTCCAGCTTCTCACTTATAATTTGATGCAATATATGATCAGATTAGCTGGATATGTGCTTCAGCATTTGACAGCTTAATATTTGTTCAGATGTAGAAGATTTTACTCATAAGTACTTCATTGGATGTTGATTTGTATCTCATTGGCGACAGAGTGGTGTACTCTAGATACAAAATTCATGTTACTAATCAGTACTTGTTTAATACTTTTCTAATTTGACCTGTAGTGACGATATTCTACTTACTATTGATCTTTTCTATACTGCCAGGTTCTATCACAAAGTATTTGATAATTCATTCAGTATACCTTTGATTTATTTTCAGAAACACATCACAAATCCAGTACCACACCAGAACTACAGGATTGTACAACTGGACCTCTTCTGCCACCACCCTATATTTTTTTGGGATGGTTACTAAGGATAGGCCATGGTGTATACCAAATATCACTATTTTATATTTTACCATCTGTGCCAAATTAATGTGTCTGTTAATGTAATAATGTTAGGGCACTGTCAATAGTAGTATCACAGATACACTTTAAGAAAATGAAACAGTTTACATTCCCCTGTGAAAACCCACTATCATGTAATGTTTATTGAAGTGGATGACACTTGTATCTCTTGTGTTGGAGTTACTGTTGCAATGAATGTGATGTTTTAGTATGACATGTTAAAAACAACTGCAGTAAAATAAATTTGTTTATTGCAAAAGGAGTTATGTCTTTTACATATGTTGTTTTGTCCCATTTTATATGAGTGTGTGTTCACAATCCCTTCTCCCATCCCCACCCAGGGAAAGTAATTACAGAATCATTGCATAATGTTACATCCTGTGTGTGTATGTCTTGGAAGTGGGGGAGTGCACACACTTTTGAGAATAGTTTATTGTTCCATCCACTAATGGTTATAGGTCCAAGGATAATATTTTTTGACTGAGTTGCTTATATTTCTTCAAAAGTAAAGCTGTAAAAAATATGAAATTAAAATATTTGGTGACTGGGTCTGCATGGAATGTTGAATGTTTTGTTATAAGTTATTCAGTTGCTCAACATTTATTCGATTACTGTGAACTGTTAGACATCAGCAGTACACATGTAATACCTATTAGTGACATGAAAATTCCTGGCGGACTGTGACTTGAACCTACATTTCTCTCTTGTTGTGAGGAAATATTCCATGAAGTACTGGGTTTGCAGTCAGATGTTACCGAACCAGTCTTCTGACTGCATAACTTCCAGCAATGTGAATAGAATGAAGAGATACTGAATATTCATCTGTCTGAGAAACCTCAGCAAGGATTCAGTGTGTATATGTTTAGAATAAGGTATAAAAACCCAGCTGTAACACACTCAGCCAATGATACACAGCTTCTCATTTGTCATGTGTTCAGTTCTTTTCCTTTGATTCTTTCCACACGTCACCTCTCCTCTGCTTGTAACTTCAGATTAATCAGTCTGTGGGAGTACATAATGGGCTCTGAAAATGAACACTGAGTTCTTCTACATATTTTGTTTGGTTTGTCATTTTGGATATGACATGACCTTGAAGAATTAGAACAAGCAGAAGTAGCAGCTGTTATGACCAGTGCTTGATTTGTGAAAAAGTAGTGGTACCAGTAACTGTGGCCTACCACTGAATGTTTCTCATTAATGTCTTTAAAACATTATTTTAATGGTGTTTTATCAGAGGTATCAGTATGGTATACCATCACAAATCAAGCACTGGTTATAACAACAAAAGCAACTGTCTGGTTTAAAATAGTCACACTGACAGTACCTGGATTACTTTGTCATGTCACAGCAACAAAAAAGGAAGTTTGTTTGACAATATTATAAAAAGGATAGGTGCTACTCACTATATAGTGCAGATGCTGATTCACAGTTGGGCACAACAAAACGACTGTCAAACAAAGCTTTCAGCCAAACAGGCATTCATCACAATTAGACAACATATATTCAGTATCTCTGCTATGTGGTGAGTAGCAACTACCCTTTTCATAACATTGTCACTATTACGTAATGGATTTTCCATTGTGTGAAGATTAGTGTTTAATGTACCATTGACCACAGGAGTAAGGACATACTATCAGGATTCACCCAACAGACAGAGCTTATCTCTTACTATGTGGTCTCCATTGAGATGGACACAATCTTCCTCAAGGCTTTTCACATCAGATCAGTGGCTGACTAGCAGGCAACTGAATATTGCCTCAAACTGAATTAGTGATAAGTAAAGAAAATAAACAGAGAGGAAATTTGTTCAGTGCATAAACTTGAAACTGATATTCAGTTGACAGATTTTTTGAGCAAAAATTGGCTTACACTACCCAAAGTGTTTTCACAGTGGAAGTTATCTTCTTAATTGAAAGTCATGACAGTTTCTGTTCATCATTATGTTTGAGAATTATTCCCAAACTATATGTATATATAAAAAAGCTTTTGGTCGCATCTGAAGTATTGTGAGTTTGATTTCGTGGCTATTATTTATTTCCATTTATCTGCTTTCCTTTCCTGATTTTCTTCAGCTGCCATATGTGACACAGCTGTTTCAGCCAGAATTATGGATTTTCATCAAATCCAATCGAAGGTGGAAAATATACTGCTTAAGTCAACAAGGTAAAAAAATATGGAAATTCCTTGTAAATTGCAAAAGAATGAAATACTGCATAACTGGAGCTTCAATAGTTATGCGAGGCTATTTGTCTGTATGGAGGCTGAGAATCTGGAAGATTGCAGCAAAGTGCAGGAAGGCTTGCAGAGAATCAACAATTGGTGGAGTCTTGCATTGTGAATAACTGTCAATTCAGATCTCCACGTTGATGCACCACATTCTAGTGAGCAACAGTTTGTCAATGTAGAGATTATTCCAATTTCCATCAGCTGAAGTCTTGGTACAAGAACTGCTCTCCACACAACAATGACCTGTGCCTCTGCACATTTTTGCATTTATGCAAAAGCAATGTCAGTTATGTTGTATTTGTTTCTTCAGTTACTGTACGTCTATAGGTTATAAGTTTCCAGTACCAGATTGACTTGACGATTCCTCGATGCCTCGGGATGTGTCCTAACAGTCAGTCCCATTTTTTGGTTGTGCCATTCATTTCTCTTCTTACCAGATTTATTCAGTGCCATCTACTTAGTTATCCGGTATACCCACACAATCTTCACCATTCTTCTGTAACCCTACATTTTAGACGCTTTATTCTTATGCAAATTAATTTTCAGGTTGTGTAAAGACCTACTTTATCACCCTAAATGAACACTGGCGTTAACAAGACTGAATACATGTTTTGTTGTGATGACTGATCTCTAGTGTAACCAGATGTTTGGGTTAGGGTGGCTAGGTGACAGTTGAGTCACTTGTGGCCAAGCTGAAGTGTGAAAGCAGTGTGTTAAGAGTAAAGTATTGTCCTATACATGTGCAGATAGTATTGTACGGGTCGGTATAGTGGAAGTGGTGGGGGTTTCATTGCGTGTGAACACTATCTGGCAGGGGAGATTCAGTTCAATGAATGAGGCCTGCTCAAAAGCAGAACTCCTAAGCTACAGTTAGTGAGTCTGCAAAAGATCTCAAGGACATCTCATCCCAGTATAACTAATAATATAACTGACTGAAGTGGCTAATAAGAAAAATCACTCCATTAACAATTAATGCAACTGCTGATAGTGTACTATGCACACTGCTCAGCAGATTACTGCATACTAAGATGGTCACCCCCTAATAACAAAAAGGAAGACACATCTGGGGCAATGTGCCTGCCAAGATAGATAGAGCAGCATGATGTCTATGTTCATGCCATATTTAGTACACTTTTTGTTATAAAAATCAAGTGTAAGGTAAATTCAGAAAGCACATACGGGTTAACAAACAACTATCTTGTGAGTGCACGACATACATTGTACGTATTCAAAAAATAAATAAATAAATAAACAAATAAAAAAAAGAATGTCATACTATCATTTAACCACATACATTGTACGTAATCTAGTTTATTTCATGATAAATAGTTGAGGAGGTCTAACTGGTACATGACTTCAGTATATCACTGTTTGTTTATCTTCCATGCAATGACCAAAAATTTAAATATTACTTTCTTTGGTCATATTTTCATTTTTATTGTTACTGCTACAAATTCATAGAGAAATCCATGAAAAAGGAAACAATTAAAGTCCTTTCATAGGACAGTTTTACAAATGTTCAATTATATTAGTAGGACATTGCAAAAAATAAATACACAGAATTTGGATGAAAACAAAGAAGTCATTGTATGAGAGTCTGCCAGAACAAGAAGGAAACAGTGACCTTTATATGGGTGGTTCTGAGCAAATTACTTTGCTGGGAGCATCTGGATTCAATGCAATCCAGGAGCTAGCTGCTGCTGTTTGTATGCAATGTCCTCATAACAGATGACTGTGTACAACGTGGAGACAATGAAGTGCTGCTGTCTGAGAATCCAGCTTCACCCCTTTGTGGCGATGACTCACAATTAATCTCACATATAAATGTCAGGTCATTAAAAAAGTAAAACTGGTATTCTTAGTATTCCGTTAGGTGTAAACAAGAAGACTACATTATGTGTTAATAAACACTGGCTCAGTGAAGATAAGCTACAACTATACATATCACAGGGGACGGTCCTGGCATACTGTGGCACCCACAACTTGCTCTAACTACACCCCAACTACTACCAGTAATTTTTTCTCTCCTTTCTGTCTCTGGGTGTCTTTTGGTTCTGATTTTCAGTAATATTTGTATGTGATGTAGGCATAAATCTGCCCATTTGTTATTTAGTTCAGGTTTCATTGTGACAGTGGTAGTCTCAGCATCTGACAGCAAAAATACAATTAATTTTGTTTAAAACTGTTTTAATTAAAGTTTATGTCTGATTAACAATTTTACTAAAGTAAATAGCAGTGAAAATATTTCGAGCTAATTGAGCTAATAAATTGATTTGGTAGCATTCCTACTTTTCTTTAACATACTTAAAATTTTGTGGAAAAAATTAACTTACTAGATAATCATCATTAAAGTTCAGAAGTAGACACATTTTACATTGCAAATTTTGACTCTGTGCTTATTAGATTTCATCTCCGAGTGCTGTACTTCTGTTACTCCAATTTTTATGCATACGGTGGCTTACTTCATTAACTGATTAGTTATGAAAATTGTGTAATCTTCCACAATGTTCAGTATTGCGCTCGTACCCGTAAATGGATTAGTGCCAACGCAGATGCATAAAATGATGCCACATACTATTCCAAAGTGTAGATCACTACACTTTTTACAGACCAAATTATTGTTAATAATTATAGTCTATACTGAGTAGTTTATTTTTTTCATATGACGTTAAGAAATTGGTCATCATCCAACAATTGGACCTTGAAGACAACATATGAAAAACTGAAACCAAAATTGTGGCGGTCTGTACATTTTCGACCAAACACCATCGTGAACTGATTAAGATTTTCCACTTTATGACTTCAGAATGGTGTGCTACTGAAGAGGTCACAGAAGTGACTACATAATTGTCCAATGGGGCTTATCCTGTAATAGATGCAAAACCTGACCCACATCACAACACACTCCAGTCCTGTCCCTGACATCTCCCATCCCATGGAAGGCAGGGGCAAATGTGAAAGCAGTCATGTGATCTACCCAGTTATCTGCAGCCACTTTCTGTCACACTACACGGTCACGTCCACTGCCAAGTTGTGTCTCCAAATGAATGGCCAATGCCAAACTGGCCGAGAGACAGCCGGATCACCCATTTGCCGAGCATGCCACCCGACACGATATGCTCGAATTCAGTGACTTCTTCACTGACTGGATTCTTTCCAACCACAACACCGCCTTGATCTTAACCTTCCCTGCTCCCACTGAGATTCTCCGGCCCTACACAACCTTGCACCCCACCGGCACACTGGCAATATGTTTTTCCCTTCTCTACTTTACTCCACTTCCCCCACAGCCCCAGCATAGCCTGCAGGTGTTGCAACTAGCAGCTCACTATCCTGTCTCTACTATGTCCCAGCATCCTCCACTCTCTCTCTCTCTCTCTCTCTCTCTCTCTCTCTCTCTCTCTCTCTCTCTCTCTCTCGCCTGCTCAGTTTCCTTTTTCCATGTTCTAGATTCTTCAATGACTCTAAAATAGTTTGTGCACATTTCACAAGTGGGATTTCAAAATGTTTACACAAACAATTTTTGTAAGGTCTACCTAAGTACACAAAATGCACATAATTTGATTTTCATTGTAAGTGTCAATCACTCATACTGATACCTGAAACTGAGATCATGATTTAATGTATAGTTTACTGCAATAGGTGTGCAACTGGTGCCACTTGCAGAATAGTGAGATTCAGTTTTTGGATTCTGCTATCTCTCAATTGTACAATCACAGTTCTTTTGTTTTGGACTATGCAGTACAGTACTGAGAAGTTCACAATCCATGGTCCTTATTCACTACCTCTATAAATTTCAGTTACTGCTCTTAAAATATCTTGCCAGGCTGTTCTACCACTTGTGTTTATTCATAAATTTTTGTTTCTCTGAAGTAATGGTATTGTGATCTGATATCTTATTACACATATTTGATTAATCTTAATGGTACATGGAAAATAAAAAGTAACTGTGAAAGTAAATACCTTTTTTATGTTTTCTTGTATCGTGTCCTGACATGAGGTCCTTCCTCAACAAGATTATACCTACTTAACCCAGAGTCCTTTTTTGTAGCTCTTTGTCTTAGGTACATATCACAAAATATTTATGCTGGATAGCACCTTTGTGGATGTAGATCTGGTGCAACCGTTACTGCTCTCATTTACAACAGCAGTGTTCTGTTACTGTGTGTACTAATCCATAGAAGTACTATTATTATAACATGCTACCATTTTGTCAATTGGAAGGAATTATGACTGATCCAAGCGCTATAATGCTTATCCCTGAATTTATTAAAATTTTGGTGATTAACACAAATTGAATTCAATATTATTCATCTGAGAAAGATAATTTTAATCCAGAAAGTTATGCAAATGGAGTGAAAGGTTTCATGTACTTTTTTATGTATTCTGTTTAGCCTTCAGCAGTATAACACTATTTAGCCAAGGTTCCCTGTACTTGGAATGTGTTTATTGTTTATGGATTCATCACCTCAACAAACTCATTGCATTAGAATGTAGACTACTCCATAATTTAATTCTAAGATATGCATATTAACACTATGTGTAGGTATCTATCCCCCATTTGAAATTTTAGTATTCCTAAATTTGCCTGATGAACTTATAATTTACTTAACAGTAACTCTTACAGGCATATCTTGTATATGAAGAATAGAAATATTTACAAAATGGACTCATTCCTCATATGATTTTTTTTTTTTTTTTTACTTTATTGTCATTTTAAAGCCTATACAATAGGCAGGCTGGCAGCAGCACACTACGCTGCTCTTCAGCCAAAGAAGACATAAGCAGCAAAAACATGAGAAAAACATAAAAGTTACAAAATGGTGGGCGATAAAACAGGAGACACAGAGAGACAAACACGGAGCCGTTCACACTCGACGATAAAAACCACACTGCAAACTGTTGAGACGACGCACAAACACCGAAGAAGACGATGGCACTGGTGAACAATGGAGTGTGACAGTGAACACTGAACACTAAACACGACGGCACACACGGGACACTGATGGCGGCGATCTCCGGCGCGCGAAAGTCCACGTAGCGTGTGCGAGTCCGGGGACCTGCCAAGAGGGGAACAGGGGTGAGGTGGGGGAGAGGGGAGAAAAGGATGCCAATGGCGGAGGGGACGGGGGCAGGAAGGAGAGGGACAGGGGAGGGGAGGCCCGGGGGAGGAGGGGAGAGAAAAGGAGGAGGGAGGGAAAAAGGGAGAGAAGGGAGGGAGGGTGCCCTGAGGAGCAAGCACAGGAGGAGGGTGGGAGGATCAAAGTTGGTAGGAGGGGTAGATGGAGGGGAGGAGGGCATCATCAGGGAGGGGGAGCTGGCGGAAGCCACCTTGGGAGAGGGTGAGGAGGGTGGAGAGATGGAGACCGGGTGGGACATGGGAGTACAGGCGTGGCAGCGGGCGGGGGTGGGAGATGATCGGGGAGACGAGTGGGTGAGGAGGATCGAGTTTACGGGAGGTGTATAGGATTCGTATCCTTTCGAGGAAGAGGAGGAGGTGGGGGAAGGGGATAAAAATCATACAGGATCCGCGTGGGGGAGGGGAGACGGATGCGATAGGCAAGGCGGAGAGCATGGCGTTCGAGGATTTGGAGGGATTTATAAAAGGAAGGGGGGGCGGAGATCCAGGCTGGATGGGCGTAACAGAGGATAGGGCGGATGAGGGACTTATAGGTGTGGAGGATGGTGGAGGGGTCCAGACCCCACGTGCGGCCGGATAGGAGCTTGAGGAGACGGAGTCGGGAACGTGCCTTGGCTTGGATTGTCTGGAGATGGGGAGTCCAGGAGAGGCGACGGTCGAGGGTGACGCCAAGGTACTTAAGGGTGGGGGTGAGAGCGATGGGACGGCCATAAATGGTGAGATAGAAATCAAGGAGGCGGAAGGAAGGGGTGGGTTTGCCTACAATGATCGCCTGGGTTTTGGAAGGATTGACCTTGAGCAACCACTGGTCGCACCAAGCGGTGAACCGGTCAAGATGGGATTGGAGAAGGTGTTGGGAGCGTTGCAGGGTGGGGGCAAGGGCAAGGAAGGCGGTGTCATCGGCAAACTGGAGAAGGTGGACGGGGGGTGACGGCGGCGGCATGTCCGCCGTGTACAACAAGTACAGAAGGGGGGAGAGGACGGAGCCTTGGGGCACACCGGCGGAGGGGAAAAAGGTGTAGGAATCGGAGTTATGGATGGTGACATGGGAAGGACGGCGGGAGAGGAAGGAACCGATCAGACGAACGTAGTTAATGGGAAGGGCGAAGGTTTGGAGCTTGAAGAGGAGACCGGAATGCCATACGCGGTCATATGCGCGTTCGAGGTCAAGAGAGAGGAAGATTGCGGAGCGACGGGAATTGAGCTGGTCGGAAAGGAGATGAGTGAGGTGAAGGAGGAGATCGTCGGAAGAGAAGGACGGCCGAAAGCCACACTGGGTAATAGGGAGGAGGCGGTGTTGGCGGAGATGCTGGTGGATGCGGCGGGTGAGGATAGATTCCAGGACCTTGCTGAAGACCGAGGTAAGGCTGATGGGACGGTAGGAGGAGACGGCGGATGGCGGTTTGCCAGGTTTGAGGAACATGAGGATACGGGAGGTTTTCCACAGGTCGGGGTAGTAACCGGTGGACAGGACTACATTGTAGAGCCTGGCCAGGGTGGAGAGAAAAGAGACAGGAGCTTCACGAAGGTGACGGTAGGTGACACGATCGTGACCAGGAGCGGTGTTGCGTTTGGTGCGGAGTGTAGTGATGAGATCCTGTGTAGTGATGGGGGCATTAAGTTCCGTGTGTGCAATGTTGTCCAAGTACTGGAAACCAGGAGCGAGGGGAGGGACAGAGGTGTCAGTTCGATCGCGGATATCCGGGAAGAGGGAGTAATCGGGTTCATCGGGGATGGAAAATACATCGGAGAGGTAGGAGACAAAGTGGTTGGCCTTACTAAGGGCGTCAGGGAAGGGGTGGTCATCGTGGAGAAGAGGATAGTAGGGGGAGGGCTTAGTTCCGGTAAGGCGACGGAAGGCGGACCAGAACTTGGACGAGTTTATAGGGAGGGTAGCATTTAAACGGGTGCATGTCTGTCGCCAGTCCCGGCGTTTGTTAGCCGCGAGCAAATTACGAATGTGTCGCTGGAGTTGCTGGTGGCGTCGTAGGGTGTCCGGGTCACGCGTGCGGAGGAAGGCACGGTAGAGACGACGGGATTCACGGAGGAGGAGGACGGCCTGTGGCGGCAAGGTAGGACGGTGGGGGTGGATGGCAACAGTAGGGACGTGGGCCTCCACGGCCTCAGACAAGGTCTGCTGGAGAAAGGAGGCAGCATGGGAGACATCATCGGGACGGCGGTAGGCGAGAGGGTGGCTGTCGACCTGAGTGGAGAGGGTATCCCGGTAGGCATTCCAGTTGGCACGGGAATAGTCATGGATGTACTTGGGGGGAGGGTCATGACGAGGGTCGGGGCGGGGGCGACGACCGTCTGAAACGGTGAGGAGGATCCTCATATGATTTGTTTACTTCACTAAATGGAAACAAACACTTCAAGTGTCAATGAGCACTCTGTATGGTATAGCATTTAGTATTGCAGTTCTGGGCAACCTGTTTTTCCAGTTGGAAAGGGAGTTGCTACGGGCCTTTCTGGATACAGAAAATGTTTGACTGCTGCCCTGGCCAGCACATTCTGCAGATGTCTGACCAATTGAAAACGTCTGGTCAATGGTGGCCGAGCAACTGGCTCATCACAATACGCCAGTCACTACTCTCGATGAACTGTGGTATCGTGTTGAAGCTACATGGGCAGCTGTACCTGTACACAGCATCCGAGCTCTGTTTGACTCAATGGTCAGGCATTATTACGGCCAGAGGTGGTTGTTCTGGGTACTGATTTCTCAGAATGTATGCACCCAAATTGCTTCAAAATGTAACCACATGTCAGTTCTAGTATAATATATTTGTTCAATGAATACTCGTTCATCATCTGCATTTCTTCTTGGTGTACTAATTTTAATGGCCAGTAGTGTATTTGCCTCCCAGAACGTGAATGTATATTGAATCCCCCTCTATAGGTATCAATATAAAGCCATGTGAGGAGCTACAATGTTAAAAAATCCGTGTGCTGCCAGTCCGTAATTTGCCAAAGAATAGCATTCCGTAAATTTCACCTCAGCTCTGCGCATGCGCGTGGAACCACCGGCGACTGCTTAAACGAACCCAAAACCGTACGCCGCCAATGCAACTCGTTTTCGGCCAATCACGAACCGTAGACGGCGATATGAGACGGGGCTGAAAGGATCGCCGTATTATCTGAGGCAGCGTCTTCAGCTGCCATCTGTTGGCAACGCCGAACAACTCTACAGTATTATTGAAGCGCTGCATATTTCACTTCGCATTGACAAGTTCAACACGAAAACGTTCGAATTAACATTCATTTTTGCAGGGATATCACTTGCTTATTCGTAGTTTGCTAACAAAATAGCAATAAGCGCCCACGTATTTTTATTATCTGTGAACAATATACTTCATACCCACAAAGTTTCTTGGTAAGGTGTGCTATAGATATGGTAACTTTCCACTTTACTAAGTTCTGGGCGCCTGTGTAGTAGATGGACAAATTTTTGCACGGCTCTGGTGATAGTACCGGAGCCTGCCAGTTTAATTTTAAGGCTAGGCTGATGGAGGTCCAGTACATCAAATGCACCGCTCTGGGTGACGTTAGGTACAACTTGATGTTTTAGGGTCTTACTTCGACTGTACTCCAGATTTATGTGGACTAGATGTTAACAGCGCAGTGACGTCAACGAAAGCAGGGTGCTCCACGTAAAAATTCTTCCCACGTTTCGTCTTACCCACTGGAACTCTCGAATTATGACGAAAAGTGATGCTTAGATGCCAAGAATATCTTCTTTGGTGTCATCTGGGACGGCGTCAGACTGTCCGTTGCACTCAGCATCTCTTTCTTTCTTTTTTTTTTTCAGGTTAGCGCGAATGCCATCCCGACTTTCAAAAATTATGCGCCAGAAGGTCGTGCTTTTTTATGTAATTTATTTATTTATTAACGTTACAACATAACATCTTTACAACAATGCATGAAAAGAGATGTAATTGTGGATGCATGTCAATATTATACAGAATCGAAATCCTTTAAAGAAAACAGAATTAAAAACAGAAACAATTGTAAAGTGTGACAATTTTTTTTTTTTTTTTTTTTTTCATTTATTGAATTTCAATTCCCCCCGAAGGGGGCGGGCTGGCAGCAGCTTAGTATGCCGCTCTTCAGCCGACAGAGTTTGTGACAAAGATCAAGAGAAACAAATAATAAAAAACAGGCGATAAAATCTGAGACTTAGAGAGTAACAAGGCGAAAAGAAATCGTGGAACTTAAAACAACAACAGAGCGATGATGATGCTAATAAAAATATATACGAAGCAGACAGCGAAAAAAGTAGACAATTAAAAAACACGGCGACAGTCTGGATTTTGTTCGCAAAGGACATAAAATTCACACCTAGCGACAGCATGGTTTCTGTTCGCAACACGAGAAAGACAAACAACACTGAATAGTCACTGGAACACTGCACTAAAAAGTTGGCAAATGTGACACCACAGTCGAGAGCAGGTGGGGGGAAACTGGACAGAAGATGGGAAAACGAAAAAGGGGGGAAAGGAGAGAAAAAGCGAAGGGGGGAACCGGGAAAGGAGCTGATGGAGGATGGGGACCCATAAGAGGGGTGGGGGGCAGACGCGACAGGGAGTGGGGTAGGCAGAGGAGGGGAATACAAAAGGACTGGGGGGGAGAAGGGACGTAGGGAGAGGTTTAGTGGGGAGAAAACAGGACGGAAGGGGGTGGGGGAAGAGGGAGCCCAGGGAAAGGACAGAGGAAAGGAGGGGGAGTGAGGATCAGAGTTGATAGGAAGGATAAATGGAGGGAGAGAGGGCATCATCCGGGAGGGGGAGTTGACGGAAGCCACCTTGGGAAAAGAGATGGAGGGTGTAGAGATGGAGGGTAGGGGGGACACAACGGTGAAGACGTGGCAGGGGGCGGGGATGGGAGAGGAGAGGAGCAACCAGGGGGTGAGGGGGTTCAAGACGGCGGGAGGTGTAGAGGATGCGGATATGTTCGAGGAATATGAACAGATGGGGGAACGGAATGAGATCATAGAGGATCCGCGTGTGGGACGGGAGGCGGATACGGAAGGCGAGGCGCAGTGCATGACGCTCAAGGATCTGGAGGGACTGATAGAATTTGGGGGGGGCAGATATCCAGGCAGGACTGGCATAACAGAGGATGGGACAGATTAAGGATTTGTAGGTGTGGAGGATGGTAGAGGGGTGCAACCCCCATGTCCGGCCAGAGAGGAGTTTGAGGAGTCGGAGGCGGTTGTGGGCTTTGGATTGGATGGAGCGGAGATGAGGTATCCAGGTGAGGTGACGGTCAATGGTGAGGCCAAGGTAGGTGAGGGTGGGGGTGAGGCGGACAGGACGTGCGCAGACAGTAAGGGAGAAATCCAGGAGCCGGAAGGAGCGAGTGGTACGACCTACGATGATTGCCTGGGTCTTTGAAGGATTGAGTTTCAGGAGCCATTGGTTACACCATGCAGCAAAAAGGTCAAGGTGAGTCTGGAGAAGGCGTTGGGACCGTTAGAGGGTAGGAGCGAGGGCGAGGAATGCGGTGTCATCAGCATATTGCAAGAGGTGTACTGGAGGGGGGGTTGGGGCATATCTGCCGTGTACAGAAGGTAGAGGAGAGGGGAGAGGATAGAGCCCTGGGGCACACCGGCAGAGGGGTAGAAGGTGTGGGAATTGGCATGATGGATGGTAACATAGGAGGGGCGGTGGGAGAGGAAGGAGGCCACCAGACGGATGTAGTTGATAGGAAGGGCGTAGGTTTGGAGTTTAAACAGGAGACCGGGATGCCAGACACGGTCGTAGGCCTTTTCGAGGTCAAGTGAGACAAAAATGGCGGAGCGACGGGAGTTAAGCTGGAGGGAGAGGAGATGAGTGAGGTGGAGGAGTTGGTCATCAGCAGAGAAGGAAGGTCGAAAGCCACATTGGGTGTTTGGGTGGAGGTGGTTTTGGTGGAGGTGGAGATGGATGCGCCGGGAAAGGATGGATTCCAAGAGCTTGCTGAACACCGATGTGAGACAGATAGGAGGATAGGAAGAGGCATCAGATGGAGGCTTATTGGGTTTGGAGAACATCAGGATACGGGAGGTTTTCCACAGGTCGGGATGGAAGCCAGTGGCAAGGACGACATTGTAGAGGGTGGCAAGGAGGGAAAGGAAGGAGGGAGGGCAGTGTTTGAGGTGGCGGTAGGTAATGCAGTCGTGGCCGGGAGCAGTGTTGCGTTTAGTGCGGAGTGTGAGGCTGATGTCCTGTGGAGTGATGGGAGTGTTAAGTTCAGATGGTGGGGTGTGGCCCAAGTACTGGAAGCTAGGAGCAAGGGGAGGAACAGAGGTATTCGTACGGTCCATGACATCAGGGAAGAGGGAATAATCAAAGTGGGGATCATCTGGGATGGAAAAAACATCAGAGAGGTGGGAGGCAAAGTGGTTGGCCTTACTGAGGTTGTGAGGAAAGGGACGGTCATTAAGGAGGAGAGGGTACGGGGGGGGTGGGGCGGTTCCCAGTAAGGCGGTGGAAAGCAGACCAATACTTGGAAGAGTTGATGGGGAGCGTGGTGTTGAGTTGTGTACATGTCTGGCGCCAGGCTCGCCGTTTCTTCGCAACAAGCAGGTTGCGGATGTGTCGCTGTAATTGCCGGTGGCGGGTAAGTATATCCCGGTCACAAGTGTGGAGAAAAGAGCGGTAGAGGCGGCGGGACTCTCGAAGGAGAAGGACGGCCTGTGGAGGCAGGGCAGGGCGGTGAGGGTGGATGGCTTTGGTGGGGATATGGGTGGCGACGGCGTCAGACAAGGTCTGGTGCAGGAAGGCAGCAGTGCGAGAGGTGTCATCAGGAGACTGGAGGGTAAGGTCATGGCCGTCAACCTGGGTGTGAATGGAATCCCGGTAGGCATCCCAGTTGGCACGGGAGTATTCGTGGACAAGTTTAGGAGGGACGGCAGGGCGAGGAGCGTGGCGGGGATGGCGACTGTTAGAGATAGTGAGGAGGACAGGAGCATGGTCACTGCCAATGAGGTCAAGGACATCCGCGGTGATGCGCCCAAGGAGGTTTGGAGAGGCAAGGACCACATCAGGAGTGGTGTTGGATTCGGGCCGGGTGTGCTGAGGCAGGGGAACCAGGTCTCCCTGGAGAGTGGTGAGAAACTGATGCCACCGCCGGAGGTCGGCAGGATCACGGCTGTGGATATTGAGGTCGGCGGCAATCACGTAGGTGGAGAAGGTGCGGTCAATGTGGGCCAGGAAATCGTACGGGATGGGGGTGCCGTAGGGGGGGGGGGCGGAGCGAGTTGTTGGGGTGGATGGGGTCATCAACAGGATGGACAGGCACGGTGAGCTCAGGGGTTACTGGTGGAGGTTTCGCTTTATACTTTGAGGAGTAGGTAGGATGTGGGTCGTTGCAATACTTCAGCTGATGGAAATTGGAATAATCTCTTCAGTGACACACTGTTGCTCACTAGAAAGTGGTGCATCAACATGGAGATCTGCCTTGACAGTTATTCACAATGCAAGACACTCCACCAATTGTTGATTATCTGCAAGCCTTCCTGCACTTTGCTGCAATCTTCCAGCTTCTCAGCCTCCATACAGACAAATAGCCTCAAATAACTACTAAAGCTCCAGTTATGCAGTATTTCAATCTTTTGCAATGTACAAGGAATTTCCATATTTTTTTAACCTTGTTTGACTTAAGCAGTATATTTTCCACCTTCATTTGCGTTGTAAGGAAATGAAAATCCATCTTTCTGGATGAAACAGCTGTGTCACATATGGCAGCTGAAGAAAATCAGGAAAGTAAAGCAGATAAATCGAAATAAATAACAGCCACGAAATCAAACTCACTATACTTCAGTCGCGACTAAAAGCTTTTTTATATATACATATAGTTTGGGAATAATTCTCAAACATAATGATGAACAGAAACTGTCATGACTATCAATTAAGAAGAAAACTTCTCCTGTGAAAACACTTTGTGTGGTGTAAGCCAACTTTTGGTCAAAACATCTGTC
Source organism: Schistocerca nitens (assembly GCF_023898315.1). Taxonomy (NCBI): domain Eukaryota; kingdom Metazoa; phylum Arthropoda; class Insecta; order Orthoptera; family Acrididae; genus Schistocerca; species Schistocerca nitens. Next base: position 206,089,068 of record NC_064624.1, read on the forward strand.
AACTGAATATCAGTTTCAAGTTTATGCACTGAATAAATTTCCTCTCTGTTTATTTTCTTTGCTTATCACTAATTCAGTTTGAGGCAATATTCAGTTGCCTGCTACTCAGCCACTGATCTGATGTGAAAAGCCTTGAGGAAGATTGTGTCCATCTCGATGGAGACCACATAGTATGGGATAAGCTCTGTCTGTTGGTAGAATCCTGATAGTATGTCCTTATTCCTGTGGTCAATGGTACATTAAACACTAATCTTCACACAGTGGAAAATCCATTACATTATAGTGACAATGTTATGAAAAGGGTAGTTGCTACTCACCACATAGCAGACATACTGAATATATGTTGTCTAATTGTGATGAATGCCTGTTTGGCTGAAAGCTTTGTTTGACAGTCTTTTTGTTGTGCCCAACTGTGAACCAGCATCTGCACTATATGATGAGTAGCACCTATCCTTTTTTATAATATTGTCAAACAAACTTCCTTTTTTATTGCTGTGATATGACAAAGCAATCCAGGTACTGTCAGTGTGACTATTTTAAACCAGACAATTGCTTTTGTTGTTATAACCAGTGCTTGATTTGTGATGGTATACCATACTGATACCTCTGATAGAAAACCATTAAAATAATGTTTTAAAGACATTAACGAGAAACATTCAGTGGTAGGTCACAGTTACTGGTACCACTACTTTTTCACAAATCAAGCACTGGTCATAACAGCTGCTACTTCTGCTTGTTCTATTTCTTCAAGATCATGTCATATCCAAAATGACAAACCAAGCAAAATATGTAGAAGAACTTAGTGTTCATTTTCAGAGCCCATTATGCACTCTCACAGACTGATCAATCTGAAGTTACAAGCAGAGGAGGGGTGACGTGTGGGAAGAATCAAAGGAAAAGAAATAGAAGCTGTGTATCATTGGCTGAGTGTGTTACAACTGGGTTTTTATACCTTATTCTAAACATATACACACTGAATCTTTGCTGAGGTTTCTCGGACAGATGAATATTCAGTATTTCTTCATCCCACTCACATTGCTGGAAGTTATGCAGTCAAAAGACTGGTTCGGTAATATCTGACTGCAAACCCAGAACTTCATGGAATATTTCCTCACAACAAGAGAGAAATGTAGGTTCAAGTCGCAGTCCGGCAGGAATTTTCATGTCACTAATACGTATTACATGTGTACCTAATGCTGCTGATGTCTAACAGTTCACAGCAATCGAATAAATGTTGAGCAACTGAATATATTATAACAAAACATTCAACATTCCCAATCACAAAATATTTTAATTTCATATTTTTTACAGCTTTACTTTTGAAGAAATGTAAGCAACTCAGTCAAAAAATATTATCCTTGGACCTATAATCATTAGTGGATGGACCAATAAACTATTCTCAAAAGTGTGTGCACTCCCCCACTTCCAAGACATACACACACAGGATGTGACATTATGCAATGATTCTGTAATTACTTTCCCTGGGTGGGGATAAGAGAAGGGATTGTGAACACACACTCATATAAAATGAGACAAAACAACATATGTAAAAGACATAACTCCTTTTGCAATAAACAAATTTATTTTACTGCAGTTGTTTTTAACATGTCATACTAAAACATCACATTCATTGCAACAGTAACTCCAACACAAGAGATACAAGTGTCATCCATTTCAATAAACATTACATGATAGTGGGTTTTCACAGGGGAATGTAAACTGTTTCATTTTCATAAAGCGTATCTGTGATACTACTATTGACAGTGCCCTAACATTAATATATTAAGAGACACATTAATTTGGCACAGATGGTAAAATATAAAATAGTGATCATTGGTATACGCCATGGCCTATCCTTAGTAACCATCCCAAAAAAATATAGGGTGGTGGCAGAAAAGGTTTGGTTGTACAATCCTGTAGTTCTGCTTTGTTACTGGATTTGTGATGTGTTTCTGAAAATAAATCAAAGGTATACTGAATGATTTATCAAATACTTTGTGATAGAACCTGGCAGTATAGAAAAGATCAATAGTAAGTAGAATATCGTCACAACAGGTCAAACTAGAATAGTATTAAACAAGTACTGATTAGTAACATTAATTCTGTATGTACAGTACACCACTCTGTCGCAATGAGGTACAAATCAACAACCAATGAAGTACTTATGAGTAAAATCTTCTACATCTGAACAAACATTAAGTTGTCAAATGCTGAAGCACATATCCAGCTAATCTGATCACATATTGCATCAAATTGTAAGTGAGAAGCTGGAGATAGACGCTAGTGTTTAACAACTGTCATTTTGTGGGTGCATCTTAAGACATTAAGCATTCTCACAGCACTTCACAATATATACATTACTAATGTGGCATGACAAACAAACAATCACAATTTCAAAAGAATAGTGATTTCTTCCACTCACTGGCAATAATGACATCACTGCAAAACAACTATTCACCCAACTATTCACACACAAAATACTCAAAATTTAATAAAAAATTACAAAAATGAAAACCATTTCTGTTGTAAATTTCACAGGGCCTATATATCTCAAATGAAGACCTCAAAACCAGTAACCCATACAGAACTCGAAAACTCAACACAGTTTTCACTTGAGCTACACAACTCCAAATTTCACTTCACCCACATAGTTCAAACAAAGCCCTAGATACAACAATTACACTTACTCTATCTAAACCAAAGTTCTCAGTACAAAAGACCAAACGATGCTCATATGAATAATATCAGAAATGTATCCTAAACAATGATGGTACAGCAGTACCCATGATACCTACCAATAACAATCCAACAATTATCGAACACTAACAAGGCTTCTACCAGTTTTTCCATTCGTCTGCAAAGAATTTGCATTAGTATTTCGCAGCCGTGACATTTTAAACTGATAGTTCAGTAATTTTCGCATCTGTCAATGCCTGCTTTCTTTGGGATTGGCATTATTATATTCGTATTATAATCGTAGAGGCAGACCAAGAGATGAATACACTAAGCAGATTCAGAAGGATGTAGGTTGCAGTAGGTACTGGGAGATGAAGAAGCTTGCACAGGATAGGGTAGCATGGAGAGCTGCATCAAACCAGTCTCAGGACTGAAGACCACAACAACAACAACAACAAGAAAATCCCGAAAATTCATGAAGACTTTCCACCACCACCAATTTCAATATACACAAACAGCTACACCCATTGCAACAACCTTTGAGTTACTCATAAATATTTATATCTTCTTCACAACAGAAGAAAAAAGAAAAAATATTAAATCTCCGACCACAACAAACACACGACACTAATATTTCCAAACATTAAAATGAAACCATCAGCTAAAATATGCAATTTCAAAGTAACTCACCAGAAAGCCAGCACAAATTCTTTCAGTACCAACATGAAACATTCAATTCATGTCACAGTAATCACTAACAAACATGCAGCTCAACAGAGAGCCTCCAAATACTACAACACACAATCTACATACACAAAGACTCAAAAACATCAAGGCTCACTGCGACATCACATGTCAAAGCAGATGGGTGCAGCGTCAGCACCTGACCTTGTGTGAATTAACTCATGTTAGCATCAGGTACAAAATAGTGATGAGGCAATGATTGCCAATTGGCAAAATAAAAAAAAAAAACAGGGCTAAATTATCAAGAATGAAACATAATTAGTGTTGGAACATTTGGTCAGAGTTTGCATGTTTTTGGTTCAACCCAAGAAGGCCAGTACTGGCCCACAAACAGAATACTTTTATTCAATCTGTCCTACAGCATTTTCTTTCTAAGCAGCACAGCTAGATCTAAAAATTGTCCATTTTAACATTGAAATTCTAATACTTACATCCTAAACCATTTACTCGATAGTGGTACTTGCGATTAATAGTGAAGAGTGAATTTACTAGACATTTATTTGATTTGCGAATTTTCTGAATGTCAGGCGAGACATTCATATGAATCCTTGCCTGCTATTTCAGCAGCTTGTTTTGCAGATGCAAATTACGCATTGTATGTCCAGTTTTGTTGCATTTTTCCTGTTTTAAGCGAGCTTCATCAATATATACATCTGTGAGAGAGAGAATGTTTGTTTTTGTTAGTCTAGCTCATCAAAGAATAAATCTTAAAGCTAGCAAGTTTTCTTTCTTTTGTTTGTGCCTATCAACAACTCAATAGTTCCGTTTCTCAGTGAGCAGCCTCCTGTAATCCTAATGTGTTTATTTTCGTTAAAACATGAATATGAGCTTGTTTGAGCAGAATTTCACTAGAAATATATTTTGCCATAATAGATGTCCTCGAAAGATGAACTATATTTCATAAAAACAGAAGAATAAAGTTCAAAAAATTGAATTAAGGGGTGGCGGAGGTAGACGCTCACCAACTAGGGGAGGGAACTTTTGTGTTTCTCACTACTATATCCAGTATGACTATTTTCCGAAAGTTTCAAAAGCTTATAAATAACACAAGCTATACTTTGTCACACGCGAGTGCAATGAACTCTGACACATACATATGTTTACAGTAAGATTGAAGCTAACAGCTAGAGCAGCACAAACTATTGGCAAAATATAAAATATACCGGAACACACTATTACTTTGAGGTCTTGTTCAAACTGAATGGTCTTTATAACATTACTATTAACATTCACTGCAGGATCATAAATTGGACATAGGTTAAGTCTCTCTCAGTTAAATACTTAACTATTTAAAATGAAAATTAGTTGAAATTCACTAACAGGTTACTTCTCACTGTCTTTCGAATAAATAAATTATGGTTTTCATAAATAGTGATCTTTCCGTTACTTGTTACCTAGCATTAGCACAGTAGACAGACTGTGTATCCTGTTATGCTATTAATATGCACTTCCAATACACAAGAGAGACAAACACTTAGCAATCATGAACATATAGTTTTCTACTAATGCAGTTTTCCACTTTTACTACAGCAAACACGATGTTGACAAATTTGCAAGAAACTGACTCACCTTTTAAAATGTACTATAGATAGCACTATGATCATAAACCAAGCAACACTTTATCAGCCTCAATTTTAAGAACTTTAATTTATAAAAGAAACTGCAAATTGTCTTTATTACCATAGTCTTCTACTTGCAAGTAAATGATTAAATAGGAATCTTTGAAACTCCACAAAACTTTAAATTAGACTGTTTCCATCCCTGTTTCACAAGACTACATTTACTACCTCCCACAATTTCATTAAATCCACAGTAAATCTGAATACTCCCTTCTCACCAAAGATCAAACAACATTATTTAATGTTCTGAGGGCTTTCATTTTTTCCACAAACTAGGACACTCGGTAATCATAGTTTAAATGGAGAGGAACCTGAAAGGTGTTGTGATAGGGAAAAATCAAGGTAGGTAGGTGGATGTGCAGGCAGAATTGCTGGACTCTGTCCCTTCTTGGTGGCAATGATGGATACCAATGCCAGAATCATTCCACCTATTTATCCATCCATCCGAGGCATTGGAAAGTGACAGAAAAAGCCTCTCTCGGAACCAACACCATATGCAACTTTAACATGGCAGTGCGCAGTTTGGTAGCTCGTCCCCGACTGACTCTTGGTTCCACCTTTTCTACCTAGGCCAACCACAATTTGCACGCGCTACACAGTTCCGTTCCTGAGGGGAACTACGACAAGTTTTACATACAGAATAACGAAGAACCCCTGCAGTTTACGTAACAGCAACCAAACGCATTAAATAGAACAGAACATTAGCACACATTGACATTTCTACAAAAAATTATTCACACAGAAATTACAATTACATATAGTAAGTTTTGTTTCCTCCAAATGGGACAAAGAATTTAAGTGATAGATATACTAGACTGCATACAATAAAATCATGACATCAAAGTTTTAACAAAGAGAGGAGTATATAATTTTGTGTTATCATTTCAGTCAAACAATATTTACAGAAGCTCAACGATGTAACATTAAATAAAACAAAAGCAAAATAAATCCATACAGCATAACACTTATGGTGTTACAGGATTCAGTTCAATGAATGAGGCCTACTCAAAAGCAGAACTCATAAGCTACAGTTAGTGAGTCTGCAAAAGATCTCAACGACATCTCATCCCAGTATGACTAATAATATAACTGACTGAAGTGGTTAATAAGATAAATCACTCCATTAACAATTAATGCAACTGCTGATAGTGTACTAAGCACACTGCTCAGCCGATTACTGCATACTAAAATGGTCACCCCTTCATAAGAAAAAGGTAGTCACACCTGGGGCAGTGTGGCTGCCAAGCTATTTTGAGCTAGATGTAACATATTGATCTGTAGAGCAGCATGATGTCTATGTTTATGCCATATTTAGTGCACTTTTTGTTATAAAAATGAACTGTAAGGTAAATTCAGAAAGCACATACGGGTTAGGAAACAAGTATCTTGTGAGTGCACGACATACACTGTACGTATTCTAAATAAAAAAGAATGTCATACTGTCATTTAACCACTTACATTGTATGTAATCTAGTTTGGTTCATGATAAATAGTTGAGGAGGTCTAACTGGTACATGACTTCAGTATATCACTGTTTGTTTATCTTCCATGCAATGACTAAAAATTTAAATATTACATTCTTTGGTCATGTTTTCATATTTATTGTTACTGCTACAAATTCATAGAGAAATCCATGAAAAACGAAACAATTACAGTCCTTTCATTGGACAGTGTTACAAATGTTCAATTATATTAGTAGGACATTGCAAAAAATAAATACACAGAATTTGGATGAAAACAAAGAAGTCATTGTATGAGAGTCTGCCAGAACAAGAAGAAAACGGTGACCTTTTTATGGGTGGTTCTGAGCAAATTACTTTGCTGGGAGCATCTGGATTCAATGCAATCGAGGAGCTAGCTGCTGCTGTTTGTATGCAATGTCCTTATAACAGATGACTGTGTATACAGTGGAGACAATGATGTGCTGCTGTCTGAGAATCCAGCTTTACCCCTTTGTGGCGATAACTCACAATTTCTCTTATATATAAATGTCAAGTGATTAAAAAATAAAACTGGTATTCTTAGTATTCCGTTAGGTGTAAACAAGAAGACTACATTATGTGTTAATAAACACTGGCTCAGTGAAGATAAGCTACAACTGTACATATCACGGGGGACGGTCCTGGCATACTGTGGCACCCACCACTTGCTCTAATTACACCCCAACTACTACCAATAAATTTTTCTCTCCTTTCTGTCTCTGGGTGTCTTTTGGTTCTGATTTTCAGTAATATTTGTATGCGATGTAGGCATAAATCAGCCCATTTGTTATTTAGTTCACGTTTCATTGTTACAGTTGTAGTCTCAGCATCTGACAGCAAAATATACAATTAGTTTCGTTTAAAACTGTGTTAATTAAAGTTTATGTCTGATTAACAATTTTAATAAAGTAAATAGCAGTGAAAATATTTTGAGCTAATTGAGCTAATAAATAGATTTGGTAGCATTCGTACTTTTCATTAACATAGTTAAAATTTTGTGGAAAACATTAACTTACAAGATAATCATCATTAAAGTTCAGAAGTAAACACATTTTACTTTGCAAATTTTGACTCTGTGCTTATTAGATTTCATCTCCGAGTGCTGTACTTCTGTTACTCCAATTTTTATGCATACGGTGGCTTACTTTATTAACTGATTAGTTATGAAAATTGTGTAACCTTCCACGATGTTCAGTATTGCGCGCGTACCCGTAAATGGATTAGTGCCAACGCAGATGCATAAAATGATTCCACATACTTTTCCAAAGTCCTAGATCACTACACTTTTTACAGGCCAAATTATTGTTAATAATTATAGTCTATACTGAGTAGTATATTTTTTTTCACATGACGTTAAGAAATTGGTCATCATCCAACAATTGGACCTTGAAGACAATATATGAAAAGTGAAACAAAAATTATGGCGGTGTGTACATTTTTGAGCAAACACCATCCTGAACTTATGACTTCGGAATGGTGTGCTACTGAAGAGGCATCATAGAAGAGACTACGTAATTGTCCCATGGGGCTTATCCTGTAATAGATGCAAAACCTGACCCACATCACAACACACTCCAGTCCTGTCCCTGACATCTCCCATCCCATGGAAGGCAGGGGCAAATGTGAAAGCAGTCATGTGATCTACCCAGTTATCTGCAGTCACTTTCTGTCACACTACACGGTCATGTCCACTGCCAAGTTGTGTCTCCAAATGAATGGCCAATGCCAAACTGGCCGGATCACCCATTTGCCGAGCATGCCACCCGACACGATATGCTCGAATTCAGTGACTTCTTCACTGACTGGATTCTTTCCATCACCCTCATCTTAACCTTCCCTGCTCCCACTGAGATTCTCCGGCCCTACACAACCTTCTACCCCACCGGCACACTGGCAATATGTTTTTCCCTTCTCTACTTTACTCCACTTCCCCCACAGCCCCAGCATAGCCTGCAGGTGCTGCAACTAGCAGCTCACTATCCTGTCTCTACTATGTCCCAGCATCCTCCACACACTCTCTCTCTCTCTCTCTCTCTCTCTCTCTCTCTCTCGCCTGCTCAGTTTCCTTTTTACATTTTCTAGGTTTGTCAATGACTCTAAAATATTTTGTGCTCATTTCACAAGTGGGATTTCAAAATGTTTACACAAACAATTTTTGTAAGTTCTACCTAAGTACATAAAATGCACATAATTTTATTTTCATTGTAAGTGTCAATCACTCATAGTGATATCTGAAACTGATATCATGATTTAATGTATAGTTTACTGCAATAGGTGTGCAACTGGTGCCACTTGCAGAATAGTAAGATTCAGTTTTTGGATTCTACTATCTCTCAATTGTACAATCACAGTTCTTTTATTTTGGACTATGCAGTACAGTACTGAGAAGTTCACAATACATGTTGCTTATTCACTACCTCTATAAATTTCAGTTACTGCTCTTAAAATAACTTTGCAGACTGTTCTACCACTTGTGTTTATTCATAAATTTTTGTTTCTCTGAAGTAATGGTATTGTGATCAGATATCTTATTACACATATTTGATTAATCTTAATGGTACATGGAAAATAAAAAGTAACTGTGAAAGTAAATACCTTTTTTATGTTTTCTTGTATCGTGTCCTGACATGAGGTCCTTCCTACACAAGATTATACCTACTTAACCCAGAGTCCTTTTTTGTAACTCTTTGTCTTAGGTACATATCACAAAATATTTATGCTGGATAGCACCTTTGTGGATGTAGATCTGGTGCAACCGTTACTGCTCTCATTTACAACAGCAGTGTTCTGTTACTGTGTGTACTAATCCATAGAAGTACTATTATTATAACATGCTACCATTTTGTCAAAAGGAAGGAATTATGATTGATCCAAGCGCTATAATGCTTATCCCTGAATTTATTAAAATTTTGGTGATTAACACAAATTGAATTCAATATTATTCATCTGAGAAAGATAATTTTAATCCAGAAAGTTATGCAGATGGAGTGAAAGGTTTCATGTACTTTTTCATTTATTCTGTTTAGCCTTCAGCAGTATAACACTATTTAGCCAAGGTTCCATGTACTTGGAATGTGTTGATTGTTTATGGATTCATCGCCTCAACAAACTCATTGCATTAGTATGTAGACTACTCCATAATTTAATTGTAAGATATGCATATTAACACTATGTATAGATATCTATCCCCCATTTGAAATTTTAGTTTTCCTTAATTTGCCTGATGAACTTATAATTGACTTAACAGTAACTCTTACAGGCATATCTTGTATATGAAGAATAGAAATATTTACAAAATGGACTCATTCCTCGTATGATTTGTTTACTTCACTAAATGGAAAGAAACACTTCAAGTGTCAATGAGCACTCTGTATAGTACAGCATTTAGTATTGCAGTTCTGGGCAACCTGTTTTTCCAGTTGGAAAGCAAGTTGCTACGGGCCTTTCTGGATACAGAAAATGTTTGACTGCTGCCCTGGCCAGCACATTCTCCAGATGTCTGACCAATTGAAAACGTCTGGTCAATGGTGGCCGAGCAACTGGCTTGTCACAATACGCCAGTCACTACTCTTGATGAACTGTGGTATTGTGTTGATGCTGCATGGGCAACTGTAGCTGTACACGGCATCCAAGCTGTGTTTGACTCAATGGTCAGGCATTATTACGGCCAGAGGTGGTTGTTCTGGGTACTGATTTCTCAGAATGTATGCACACAAATTGCTTCAAAATGTAATCACATGTCAGTTCTAGTATAATATATTTGTTCAATGAATACTCGTTCATCATCTGCATTTCTTCTTGGTGTACTAATTTTAATGGCTAGTAGTGAATTTGCCTCCCAGAACGTGAATGTATATTGAATCCCTCTAAATAGGTATCAATATAAAGCCATGTGAGGAGCTACAATATTAAAAAATCCGTGTGCTGCCAGTCCGTAATTTGCCAAAGAATAGCATTCCGTAAATTTCACCTCACCTCAGCTCTGCGCATGCGCGTGGAACCACCGGCGACTGCTTAAACGAACCTAAAACTGTACGCCGCCAATGCAACTCGTTTTCGGGCAAGCACGAACCGTAGACGGCGATATCAGACAGGGCTTAAAGGGTCGCCGTATTATCTGAGGCAGCGTCTTCAGCTGCCATCTGTTGGCAACGCCGAACAACTCTACAGTATTGAAGCGCTGCATATTTCACTTCGCATTGACAAGTTCAACACGAAAACGTTCGAATAAACATTCATTTTTGCAGGGATATCACTTGCTTATTCGTAGTTTGCTAACAAAATATCAATAAGCGCCCACGTATTTTTATTATCTGTGAACAATATACTTCATACCCACAAAGTTTCTTGGTAAGGTGTGCTATAGATATGGTAACTAGCATGGTTTATTAATTCTCGTCGCCAATTGTTGTGTCTATTCCAGTCTCGACTTATTTTTGGAGGGCTCTGATGATCATTTCGGAGCCTGTCAGTTCGAATTAAACGTTAGCGTCACGGAGGTCCTCGTGCATGAACGTCCTCGGTCGATCTCAGTGCTTGATTACACACTTTTTTTAGTTTAGTTTTTTGTGTTGAATTTCAAGCATACTTTCCAAATTAATGTTTTAGGGTCTTACTTCGACTGTACTCCAGGTTTATGTGGACTAGATGTAAACAGCGCAGTGACGTCAACGAAAGCAGGGTGCTTCACGTAAAAATTCTTCCCACGTTTCGTCTTACCCAGTGGAACTCTCGAATTATGACGAAAAGTGATGCTTAGATGCCAGGAATATCTGCTTTGGTACCATCTGGGACGGCGTCAGACTGTCCGTTGCACTCAGCATTTCTTTCTCTTTTTTTTTTTTTTCCAGGTTAGCGCGAATGCCATCCCGACTTTCCTATATTATGCGCCAGAGGGTCGTGCTTTTTTATGTAATTTATTTATTTATTAACGTTACAACATAACATCTTTACAACAACGCATGAAAAGAGATGTAATTGTGGGTGCAGGTCAATATTATACAGAATCGAAATCCTTTAAAGAAAACAGAATTAAAAACAAAGACAATTGTAAAGTGTGACAAATTATTCACAGAGTACTTTTGGCAACTATCCTAAAGATACGTGTATGAGTTGTGAAATTTAAACCAATTGAAATAAGTGTATCATATAGTAAAGTAAAGAGAAAATGGACAACTCTAATGAAAAATGGATACTTTGGAAATCCAAGCAAGCAGAAGACGGCAGGAGGTGTATGGCGGAGATTCGAACCCATCCGGCTGCACGTAGTGTACAAGAGTGACGCGAGAGAGCAGCAGCTGGGCGCAGTGGAGAGTAGCCGGACTCGAGTAGTACGGACTGCCACCGACAGATGGTAGGCGCGAGCTGCAGAGCATGAATCTATGTATAGGGAAAGTATGGCCGCCTGCTGCTTCATTGACTGCTGCAGAGTATTTAGCCGTGGTCCGTGTTTATTAAAGAAGTACACTTAGCTCTCTAATGCAGTGCTAAAAGTGATCAGTGGCTTCAAACGGAACATGTCGGATTTTTTTCTGCAAAAAATCTCAACAAATTAAAGCTAATTGAGTAGAAAAGCATTTGTTGTTGGGACCATAACAGTTTTTTACGTGCTATTCTTTATTAATAGCGAAAGCAGATTTCGCAGTTCGTGGTACGGTATCGAGTTTCAACACCTGTTTTCGTAATTAGCGTTAAATTGGTCCTACCCAATAGTCAGGACAAAAGGGAACCAATATTAGGTCGCAAGTGCAGGGTAAAATCAATCGCTAATTTAAAGTTCTATATCAACTTACTTCTTGTTGCTGCTACTCCGTAGTACGAAAATTTGCCATATGTCTCTTTTGTTATACGAAATAAAGCATTGCATTCATATATAGTAAATAGAATCGATAAACGTGCCTTTATGATTACGCATGCTTTATATTTTTGCCAGGCCTACCTCACAAAATATTTTCTGCATATACTTCTTCATGGCATTAGGAGAATGATTACGAAAGTACCAGAGAATACAATATTTTTGAAATTTGTTCAAATAAAACTAGTCGTATCATCAAAAGTAGGCTGTAGGAAACAGTAACAAGTCTACTCTTTATTAGTATACTACAGATCTTCGGCAACGTTGCACCAGAAATAACAGTCTCCCAGTAACGTTAATGTTCACTGAATGTAAGGTTGTACTTGCATCGTGCATAAATGGTTTTTTTTTTTACTTTTTTATTGTGTTGAAGAAAGTACAATTTATTTTTGTGAGCATCCTAAATATACGTTTAAACCATACTCTGCAGTCAGTCAGGTCAAATTTTTTACAAGTCATTATAACTTTGTACGGTCCCACTCACTATTTTCTGTTTTATCTGCTAGCAGAGGCAGTTTTGTCTCTAAGACTTCTATTTTGTAATTAAATTACTATTAAACCATCCTATTACCTCTTCTGACTTTTCTTTGCTGTTCAAATGGATTGGAAAGCAAGTAACAGAAATGTAAAAGAAGACAAAAGGGCAGTAATGAATAAAATTAACTGAATGGTTAAGTCGAGTCCCTGCAATCTTTCCCATTGGGACCAAGATAAACCCAAAACCAAGAAAATGTATAAAAACTCTAGCTCCAGTCTTCAGACATTGAAATTAAAATAATTAGCCTGGAGATGCTCCTGATGGTAGCATGAAATTAGCCGAATTAGGTGTGAACAGCAGTCTCACAGGGAACTTATAATCATCATTTCTGTCACTACCAATAAGGGAACATGGTTCTAGGCTTGCTGATAGATTTGTTCGTTATATTTACATTTATCTTTGAATATAGTTTCCAAATAAATGATTTGTCGTTAGACTGTATGAAGGTAAATCATTCGCTAGAAATGTCACTGCAGCAGATATTTTATGCAAGTATATCTCATTTAAAATGAGTTGCAATTGCAGGACCAAGAAAGGAAAAAAGAAATAGGTTTTGGCTTGAAATCTAGGATGGAGTTTGTACAGTGTATTAGTAGAAAATCTGAATCTCGCCCAATACCTGTTAACAGAAAGGGGCATGTTCCATAATAGCACTGAACATCTACACTCTATATCTGAAAATGTTTGATGGAATGTATTTACTACATGGTAGTACTGAAAGTGTTGGTCTACTTTGACGACAATGTGTGCACTATTATTTGTAATATGTGTCATTAAAAAAATTCCTGAAAGAATCTGTTATTTTACATTTATACCCCCTTAGCTTAATAGCTGTTAATAACAGGTCTATATAAATATCTTTAAATTTCAAAGTAAACCTGCATTACTGGACGAGAACAATTTATTTAGGCATCTTGTTAACCATTGATTTACTTTGGCAATGACTTAAAATTACCCAGAGCATTTTATGTTAGTAAAATAATGTGTTGTCCGCAACTGACCTAAACTTAGCCAGAATGGCAGTGTAACTTTATCAGAATAAATATTAAAATATTATAGCAAAAGGTCAGTTTGTTTATATTTTCACTATGAAAAGCACTCAGCAACTTCAACTACAACATGTGTTGCAACAAGTAACATATCTTGTGGGAGTATATTCAAAAAATGGTCTAAAGTGCTGCAAAGTTACCCCAGATGACTGCATTTCCATTCACGTATTCATGGATTTGTACATAAATTGCTAAATTATGAAGATAAATAAAAATAGCAGCATATATCTGACAGAACACAGTGGACATTCAGTTCCTCAGATTCCATAATAATGCTTACAATGACGTATTTTGGAATGAGAACTGGAAAAAAATGGCCCTGTGTAATGGTACCTTTTGTTTGTTTCCATCCTGAGGTATTACCACTCAGCATAACAACTAATGCATGAGAAGCTTGCAAGGGCAAGATTTGATGGAGGTATGGTATCATTAGCAATGGTGCAGCCAATGCTTCAATCACATTCCAATGATGGAGTGATACTAACCTCATTCATCATGAGAACAGCATCTTTTTCCTCTGGTAACGCGAGCTAAAGCTCGACTTTCAGATACCTAACGAGCTCCATCAGCACACTAGGTCTAAATTGAATGATCTGTAGCGAACATATCGCGGTTCTGGCTGAAGGAAATGGTAATTTATTTGCCAGCAGGACTTTGTACCCCATACCACGACAAGCTAGTCTAATGTTTAGCCCTTTCGCAGTGTTTCGACTGACCATTTTCTACCTTTAAGTGTCCCCTTTGATCGTACTGCAAACTGATCTGCAGCGATAAACCGTGCACACTGGCAAGGAGGTTGTCTTTTTTTAAACACACTCTTCTCTCCTTTGTCTGAGAGAGGTTGAGTTTTCTCTTTAAAGCTTCAATTGCAGCCTGAAGCTGCTGTTCTTCAGGGTGGTGACTTCATCTTCTATTGGGTCCAAGTTCTTTGCAGGACTGATGTCATTGGTGATATTCGAAGGCTCTCCAACCTCTGGAACACAAATTTGTAATATTACAATCTTCAAAAATATAAAAGCATTTAATACTATAACATGGTTATAAGTTGCCAGTAATTGTTTCTCAGTAGCTTGTGTATGTGATTTAAAGATTCATTAGATGCTAAAATCTTAGTTTCAAGGGACAGAAGCAAATCCATGACAATCTGAGTGGTAATATTCCAGGTATGCTCTTACCACTACAGAAGGGAAAAGTAATGCCATATACTAAACTGAAATTGTAGGTGACCAATTATATTTAATTCCCAACAGACACTACGGTAGTGTTTCCAAAAATCTGTAAGCTCTTTGCTAGGTACCACAGAAATCTGACTGCAATAGAATGTAACTCAGCTTCACCGTGCAACACTTCAATAGCAATGGAGCGCGTGAGGCTCATATACTTGAATTACAAGAGCTGTCGGACCAGTGGTACTTACCGATGTGGGTTGTAGTGCGATTTATGTTTAAGTGCAAATAAATATTACTTACAATAAATGATTATTAATCATGACCAAACCTAACCACAGCATAGGACGTATTAGCACCTGTTGTACCACATATTGCCAACAAATCCAAAGCCCTGTATGCAGAGTTTTAAAAACATAAATGGTACGGAAAAGCCACAGGGTTTGAAGTAAACTTCAAACAGCTGTTACCAAAGTATCTATTTTTTCAGATAGGTATAATGTTTAACTGCAAATCTATTTTCTCAGATAGGTATAATGTTTAACTTCAAATTAGAATACGGTATACACAGTGTCCAATGGCAAGCAGTAGAAACGATGTAGCTGAAAGGTATGAGAAAGGACATTGGTTTTTATTTCTTCAGATACCAATACAAGTGAACTGTTTATGTAAGAGATTGAGCCGTTTCTGGCTCGTGTTAAGCTTTGCATTAAACCTCGGTTGCTATTCTGTGATTAGTCTCCCGCCGTTATTGAGATTGTGGTGTTATCCCCTCTCTCCGCAAAGTGGCAGCAGCAGCCTGTACCGATATTCGCACCCTCGTAATATCTTTGGCCCCGCGCTTACAGTTTCTGACTGGCCCACGTGTGGGAGTCGGTCGGTTGGCGTGGAGCATCGAGGAAGTCTCCGTGGCGCGTGGTTCGACCAGGGCCGCTGGCAGCGTCCACAGTGTGAGGGGCTGCTCCAATTGCTATGAGGTCCGTGGCTCACCAATCCCGGACACGAAAGTTTACTTAATTCACCAGCCAGCCCCAAATGTTAACATTGTGATGCTCAAATTTCGTTGTGAGTTGTTGCGACATTCCGACGAGCAACATCGTGTGTTTTCAAGCTGGCGACATTCTAGCCATCCTACTGTGGAGTTTAACTTAACTCGATTATTTTGAATCGAAGTGCACCAGCGGCATCTTCTGCATTGTGGCCGTTAACGTTCCGGTTACCTGCCCTGGCCGTTGATGAAAATTCCGGCAGTATATTTTGCTCGTCGTGTCGTGGCTGTCCAGCACGGTGTGTAGTTTGACAGCTGCATGTTTAATTCATTGTGGGTGCCGATACCTTTCGCGTTGTTCCATTGAACTCACTGTTGTGTGCTGGTTGGGTGGAGTGTAAGTTACCCTAACACTTGGTCCATTGACTGTCTGTCGGTTGGGTTGCCGTCAGTTTGAGAGTTGTTAGGCCGACTGCCTGCCTCACCTAAGCGAGTGTTAGTGTTTGAATTCCATGCCAGCCCTTGGAAACTTGTGAGTGCAGTTTGATGTTCTGTGTTTTCTTATTTGTCCTTGTTGTTTGTTTCTGTATGGCTTCTAGCCCATTTTAAGTTAAAGTTGTTTACCCTTAAGGAGTAACATTGTTTGGGCCTTCAGCCTGATTTTAAGAAATGCTATAAGATAAGGCCTTCTGCCTTTTAAATTCAAATTCCAGTTTTGGGTTTTAAGTTATTGGCATTTAGCCGGTTTTAAATTAAAGTTGTTTTGCCCTTAAGGGTATACGGAACGCCCTATGCTTACAATGTTAAATTGAGCTAAAAGTTAGGAACATTTTCTCATTTGTTATTTGGACGACACTCTTGATTTTTTCACAGAACGCGGAGATATGTTCTGCTTTTATGCTGAATTATTAATTTTGAAAAAATAATGTATAGTTTTTCAATTATTTTATTTTTTGTAAATGTTAAAAAAGTTATACATTTTAACAAGTATTTTAAAATGTACACCCATTAATACAAAATAATTCCACATATTTTTTAATTCAGATATATTAGAAGGTCTTAAGGAACAACTACAGAAAATTTCATCTTTCTACTATAAATAGGCCCTGAGAAAATGTACCTTGTACACAAAAAAAACTAAAGTTACAGGAAATTAGCTTCAAAGTTTTTACTTCAGTACAAGCCTGCTCCTTAGCTTGTATCATCAGAATCGTCCAACAGCTTGCTCTTGATGGCTCTGCTATGCTGTCTAGCCATCTTTGAATATACTTTTATGGCATTATCTGAAGACCTGAGCCGTTCCTTGTCCAAACAAAGCATAGCTGCGGCAGTTCATAGTCGTACACAGAGCCCCAACTTCTGCAAACTTTGCACTTTGTTATATTGCCCTGATTGAATGATGAAACAGCATCATAAACACCAAAGTGAAGTGTGTTTATACCCACAAACACAGTTTTAGGTAGTCTATTCCATATCACATGGTTCACACACTCATTTGGATTTTGAGTCCGGCCATGAAGACATTTCTTTAGTAGACTAATATCTGCGAAGTCTCGGAATATTGGTTTTATTTCATCCATTATGGCAGGTGGCAGGTGATGAGGCTGATTGTATTGTTTCTTAGTTACCTTGCCTCTGTTGTACTTGCACCAACTATCGTCTCCTTTTGGACGTAGCCCATGTTGGGGATTCTCATTGTTTGAAGCTGTATGAAAAAACAGAGCCCATACCGCTCTTCTCATTAATTCTGCATCTGCTGTATTCTGTCTTATTGCTAGACCATAGCACTTCTGAATATGATCAATTATAGCATCTGTCAGTCTATTTTTCCCATCAAAAGTTTTTCCATAGCTCAATTTCTTGCCTTTCATGCTAGCCTTGAGCCATCGAAGTCTTGATCCCATCCTTTTCTGAACTTGGCCAACACACTCCAGTCTGGAAATTTTCACGTCGTTACCATAGGGTCTCAGTTCCTCAATTTCTTTTAAAGCCTTTGAGTCACCATCTCCAAGATAATTTATGTATCTAACGTTGTACCATTTTACTGAGCATCGATAAATACTTCTTACACCAGCAACTTCCATACCACCACTTGACCCGTAGTAATTTGCCATGCACTCCTCTTCATGTTTAGTTTTCATTTGCTCCTTGCATCTGCAATGCTTGGAAAGTATTGCCACATCAACTACCTTACCAGTGTCCACACTTGTAGCTGTTACTACACCATTCAGAGATGTGTGGCCTCTCTTCTGCCAGCATCCATCAAAAGCTATGGACAAGTCTCTGCTATTATTATTTTCAACAACTGCTTCTTCAACAGCATCTTTCATGTTTTCCTGTGCCACATCTTCTACAGCAGAGCCTATTGCAATTGTGTATTTGTTAAATTTTGAAGGTGGAGGAGGGAGGTTCATCACACCACACAACATGGCACCTGCCCTGCCCTTTCCTATACACTGTAATCCATAAACCAGTCTAATGTTTACATCGTATAGTTTACCTGTATCTGCAGTAACATGTGAGGAATTGAAGAAAGTAACACTGTGTTTGCAATAACTGCACATCAACTCTAATTCACAAGCAAGTCCTACATGTAAGTTTGTTTTCAATGAAACACCACATTTTCCACATTGTTTGCAGCACACATTGTTCTCCAAAACGTCTGATAATAAAGAGACGTTAATTACCTCATATTTTGTAGTCCCAGCATTTAGTTTCTTGTATTATTCTTCAATTCCAGCTAGTTTTCTTCTCGAAGCACTTTCCGGTGTAGTGGCAGCAGCATCACTCAATGTATCACTACCCATGTTGAGGTTAGTCGCTACTGGGACATCAGACACTGATGAAGATGAATCAGACCAATTTTTAGTTCACTTTACTTTCTTGCGCCAATGTACACGCTTTCTAAATACCTTCAGACTAGGTCTTGGCATGTTGAAGGAAAGAAAACTCAATGACTTCTCCACATACGACTTTCACAACAATGACATGGATGTACTCACAAAGGAAACAATACAAATGGTGCAGAATCTATTGTCAACTGTCTAGAAGTGTAGCCAACAGAAATGCTAACTCTGTTGTGCTCAATTATATCTCTGGCAAGGCTGTCTATATCAGGTATATTTCGCGTCTCATATACAAGGTGCGGAACATTGTGTGTCGAAATTATTTTAAAAAATTATTTAAAATAGTTCTATTCACGTCATCCAAATATTTTATACATGGTATTAAACGGGACAGTCTAAACTTTTCGAAAATGCATTTACCCAACAATCGATTTTTTCATCGAAAAACTCATTCCGTATACTCTTAAGGCGTTAGATTGAATGGCGCATTTAGCTGGGAATTAAGTTCTAAAATAAATGTTTGGCTTGGTCTTTTTTTAATGTTTTCTTTTGTAATGTTTGTCAAATGAATAAAGTACTATGTTTCAGTGCAACTGACAGCCATTCATTGTCGCCCCCTTTCCACAAATTAAACTATCTGTCCTGTGCTGCAGGTATAGCAGAGGATTTCAGAGATGTGGTCCCATTCGCTAAATTACCGTGTGACAAAGTATTTTGTTCCCACCATCAACAGAGCCAGGACATGTCAGGTTGAAAAATATACAGCTGTTATAAATGAAATGTTAGAGCCTGCTTCTGTACACAACTGATAGTTAGAATGAGAGTATGATGTATAATTTCTAAAGAAGAAACTCTAAGCTACATATTTAGAACAACTTTTATAAAGTGTATGCTTATTGTACTCAATTGACAAAGTATATCCTACGACATCTTCTATGTTACAAGTAAGCCCACTGTTTGTAAGAATAGTGCTCTGAAGGGAAATTCTGTGTGTCCTACTGATGAAAACAATAAATGTGAACTGTTAGCAGTCACACAAGATTTCCAAAGTGTGATAATTAAGCAGCAAGTGACAGCATACCGCAAGTAGAAATCTGTTGAAGCAGGGAACCTTATTTTCCAGCTTCATTCCAGTACGTTTCTCTAGTAGACCAACAGGTTTCCTCTCAGCAGGACCTTTACGTACCACTGGTGGCTTGTGATCACCAAAAATGGTTGGCACAGCATTTGATTTTTCTTTTACCAATCCACCAGCTCTGTTGGTTTCAAACTGGTGTGGAGTGAAGTGATTCTGGTAAACAGAAACAGTACGATCAGTCAATTTAGTTAAAAACTTCCTTACTTAAGTGATATAAAATTTTCAAAACTATACATTATAACTATATATTATAATATATAATATGTTGTTGTTGTTGTTGTGGTCTTCAGTCCTGAGACTGGTTTGATGCAGCTCTCCATGCTACTCTATCCTGTGCAAGCTTCTTCATCTCCCAGTACCTACTGCAACCTACATCCTTCTGAATCTGCTTAGTGTATTCGTCTCTTGGTCTCCCTCTACGATTTTTACCCTCCACTCGGCCCTCCAATACTAAATTGGTGTTCCCTTGATGCCTCAGAACACGTCCTACCAACCGATCCCTTCTTCTAGTCGAGTTGTGCCGCAAATTTCTCTTCTCTCCAATTCTATTCAATACCTCCTCATTAGTTATGTGATCTACCCATCTAATCTTCAGCATTCTTCTGTAGCACCACATTTCGAAAGCTTCTATTCTCTTCTTGTGTAAACTATTTATTGTCCACGTTTCACTTCCATACATGCCTACTCTCCATACAAATACTTTCAGAAACGATCTCCTGATATTTAAATATAAACTCGATCTTAACAAATTTCTCTTCTTCAGAAATGCTTTCCTTGCCATTGCCAGTCTACATTTTATATCTTCTCTATTTCGACCATCATCAGTTATTTTGCTCTACAAATAGCAAAACTCCTTTAGTACTTTAAGTGTCTCATTTCCTAATTTAGTTCTGGCAGCATCACCCGATTTAATTCGACTACATTCCATTATCCAAGTTTTTCTATATATAAAATATATGCAATATCAATAGAACTGAGCACATGCTACTCGTAACTACATACAGTGCAAGAAGCTCAGAAACCTATGAATTAGGTACTCTAGCTATACACAAACATTGTAACACTCAGCTTTTACCTACAAACTAAATGAAAAAATTTCATTTTACATGACATAACTAACATCTTTTAGGTAATGTATGTTTATACAAGTTTAACTTTCATTAGGTTTAGATTTCCTGTGTAACAACAAATATTGTGTGATGCACGTAATCTAGGCCTACCTACACTATGTGATCAAAAGTATCGGGACACCCCCAGAAACATACGTTTTTCGTATTAGATGAATTGCGCTGTCCCCTACTGCCAGGAACTCCATATCATCGACCTCATTAGACATTGTGAGTGAGGGGAATGGGGAACTCCGATGAACTCAGGGACTTCGAACGTGGTCAGGTGATTGGGTGTCACTTGTGTCATATGACTGTACGTGATATTTCCACACTCCTAAACATCCCTAGGTCCACTGCTTCCGATGTGATAGTGAAATGGAAACATGAAGAGACACATACAGTACAAAATTGTATAGGCCAACCTCGTCTGTTGACTGACAGAGACCGCCGACAGTCGAAGAGGGTCGTGATGTGTAATAGGCAGACATCTACCCACACCATCACACAGGAATTACAAACTGCAAGTACTATGGCAGTTGGGCAGCAATTGAGGGAACTTGGATTTCAAGGTTGAGCGGCTGTTCATAAGCCACACATCACGCCGGTAAATGCCAAACGACGCCTTGCTTGGTGTAAGGAGCGTAAACATTGGACTATTGAACAGAAATAATTTCGTGTGGAGTGACGAATGACAGTGCACAATGTGGCGATCCGATAGCAGCGTGTGGGTATGGCGAATCCCCGCTGAACGTCATCTGCCAGCGTGTGTGGTGCCAACAGTAAAATTCTGAGGTGGTGGTGTCATGGTGCGGTCGTGTTTTTCATGGAGGGGACTTGCACCCCTTGTTCTTTCGCGTGAAACTATCACTACACAGGTCTACATTGATGTTTTAAGCAGCATCTTGCTTCCCACTGTTAAAGAGGAATTCAGGGATGGCGATTGCGTCTTTCAACACGATTGAGTACCTGTTAGTAATGCACGGCCTGTGGCGGAGTGGTTACACGACAATAACATCCCTGTAACGGTCTGGCTTCCACAGAGTCCTAACCTGAATCCTACAGAACACCTTTGGGATGTTTTGGAACGCCGACTTCGTGCCAGGCCTCACCGACCGACATCGATACCTCTCCTCAGTGCAGCACTCCGTGAAAATGGGCTGCCATTCCCCAAGAAACCTTCCAGCACCTGATCGAAAATATGCCTGCGAGAGTCATCAAGGCTAAGGGTGGGCCAACACCATACTGAATTCCAGCATTACCGATGGAGGGCGCCACGAACTTGTAAGTCATTTTCAGGCATGTGTTCGGGTACTTTTGACAACATAGTGTAATATTTGCACCTGAGACTGCTGAGTATACAAGATGCTGTGTTGAAAGAAGTAATTATAAATATGCTCTACTGTTACGACTGACGTTGCAATTCAACTATGCTATTTTTTTCCATTTATTTCAATGTTAGTCGAAACGGCTGGCCTACACTATTAAATGCAAGTAATAATTACTTTACAGAGGCACGTCATTATCACGATAGTTATTTTCACAAAATTTACTCAAAATGAGGCGTTGTTATTGATCTTTAATGTTCAGATAGCCATAATAGAATATTTTTTGGAGGACACAACAACATACATTAAAACATCCGAATACTGCAGTTTCTGTCTTCAACAGTTGGACCTACAAACTATCTACGAAACGAAAAACAATGTTTACCTATTACATCTTTCGTGCTGCAAATAATATGCCTTTATAGCAGTCAGTACATTACAGATTTACTGTAAATATATAGCTTTCACTATGGTTTGTCCAAAAAAAATAGGCTTGCAAACAATGC
The DNA here is from genome assembly GCF_023898315.1 of Schistocerca nitens. Lineage (NCBI taxonomy): Eukaryota > Metazoa > Arthropoda > Insecta > Orthoptera > Acrididae > Schistocerca > Schistocerca nitens. The sequence goes on from NC_064624.1 coordinate 206,112,107, forward strand.
ACCTTTTAAAAAAAAACTTGACCGGCTTGAGGCTGACCACGTGTAATGACGCAGCAAATCTGATCACGAAGTGAGTCAAGATAGAGCAAGTTTGTTACACAGCTATTCTTAAACCAGAAGATGATTTGCACTGATGAATAAAAACTGTACTTTCCACGCACAAGCGGGGGTTTCTTGTGGGCTGCCAGGTGGCTCCACTGATTTTCATCAGCCATACTCTCCTCCTTGTTGCATCCCTCCCTTCAGAAGGAATTCTGTAGAGTTTTCCTCCCTTTTTGCCTCGAACCGAAAAGCCGATAGCACAGCACTGAGGCATCATTCTACGTAAAACTTTGAAAATACACAGCACTTCCCACGCTTCACACACAACGCTTGGGCCCACAATGGCTGCTAATGTCACGAGATGCGATTTCAGGCAACTGCGGATGGCAGCAAACACAGCAGAGCAGGATGGCCGTACTTCCCTTTAAGCCGGGTTCCCACCGGACGTGACACGCTGGAGTGAGAATGCCGTCGTGGAACACTAGCCGTGTGAACCAAGAGACGTCAGCTTGACTGTGACGTCACGGGCAGGAATGAGGGCTCACGCTTCATATCAAACGTGTTTTTCAGTTGTGAGTTTGCCTCGTCTGTGGCAGTGTCAGATTACAACACCTAGTGCTACAAACAAGAAGATGGCAACTAGTGTCATTAAAGGTCGTGTGATCAAGTTGGAAGACATTGAAACTTTAGAATTTCTGGAACTTTACGCTACTGAGCAGGTCTTGTATGATGCAAAAAGAGAAGAATATAGAGACCGAGATGCAAGAATGGCTGCTGCCAAAAGAATTATTCATGCGCTCCAAATTCCATGGGTCGGAATGAAAGAAGTAATTGCGAAATTTAAAAACTTGAGGAGTTTGTATTGTCAGGAACTGAGGAAAATAATCGAAAGCTAACGGTCTGGAGCTGGCACTGACGAGGTTTATAAACCAAAAATCTTCTGGTTTGACAAGATGAATTCTTTCATTCGCCCATTCGTTCAGCAACGACCCACACTATCAAATCTGGTAAGTCAAATAAAAGTTTGTTTCCATATTTGAAATTTTATACATTTTCAAAATTGTTCTTTACATTTACATTATTACAACAGTTTTTACAATGATTATACAGAATAGTAGGCATAGCATAGAAACTGTACCAGCTTCTTTTAATACAACAATAGCTAGCACTGTAACAATACATTCTTATGAAGAAATATTTCTAGCAATGCAATTACTTTGTGACACATCCTAATTGAAGACAACCACACAATGTTGACACTGATGTGCTCTACGGTTCTGTATTTGGAACGTCGCCGAGTAGTACATTTTGCCAGGTCACAGCACCTTCATTACTAAAGTAATCACGGTACTTATCCCGAATTTGTTGAGCCTGTCGATGTGGATGTCTGTTAACAGTTTGTGGAAGGTTCTGTAGGCCAGTAATTTCCTCTTGACGCCACGATCCAGGGAAAATACGATGGTTTTCATCCTCGAAGTCAATTAAACCTCGTGAGATGTAGGCGGGATTCGTTTTCCGCAGCCAGTTGTGCAACGACCAGCAGGCTAGTACTACTTTGTCCACCGACTGTATTTTTAAAGATATTGTCTTTTCAAATACTCTAAATTTACTCGCAAGTATGCCGAAAGTATTTTCTACAACTCTCCGAGCCTTTGAAACTCGATAGTTGTAGATCCTTTCCTATCGAGACATGTTGCGCCGACTGTAAGGTTTCATCAGATAAGTCTTTAGCGGAAACGCATCATCCCCTACAATAACAAAATCAACACTACCAAGTGAGAGAGAATCAAATATGAGTGCTGACTTCTCAGATGACTATTTATTTACAAATTTATACGTCAATCTTATTTTATTACTCAAACGATTACTTTTTTCTATGCTGGTAATATTTTAAATGATCAATTTTATTGTGCTGATCAACCATTTTCGTATTGTTGTTTCTTTCTATTCCTTAAATACTTAGACCTAGAATACTCGTACATTACTATGTTGAAAATTCAAATAAATAATAAAAGGAAAAGTTGCATACTATATGTTATTGTAATTACGTGTATGTATTCCATAAGTGCCTTGTGGACCGCTTCGTAGGTTTCAGGTGTAAATTTAGTAATTGTGTTCTTTGGAACACGAAATAAATATTCTAGACTTTTAAAAGAGTCGCCTGTGGCTAAACAGCGTAAAGTTACTTGAAGTTTAATTTTTGCTTTTACTGCTTGTCTCATATTAGTATCTGATTTTGAAATCAGACGTGAAACGCGTTCCAAAAGGTAGTCAAACTGCGCACGAGACATTCGTAATAAGATGATGAAATCTTCAGGATAATGGTTTCTTAGTTCCATGTCAACCAGATTATGTGCCCTCGATGTTCTTTGAAGTGTCCAGTTCCCGACCCACCATCGTGTTTTCTGCCGTTTTTCTTGAGGTTCCACCAACCGGTTCATTCTCTGTGCCAAAACGGTAGCAAAAAACGAACTCAGCACAGCACAACTCTCGATAAGGAGCTCGTTCACGGCCGGCTTCACGCGATCAACTGAATTACGCTCTCGTTGACACTCCACCTCCGTGTGAACTGTCCACGCCCCACGACTGATGGTTTCCCTCGTGTCATGGCACGAAAGCGTGGTACACATTCGTGATCACGCCCCGCGGGAACCCAGCTTTATACCGAGCTGTACCAGTACTGCCCTGGTAAACACTCCACAACTCCAGCGCAGCAACGTGGAGTGCATCTCAACTTACACTGCTGCCAACTTCAGAGTTTCTAGCAAAACGGCTTCCTCGTGGCATAAAGACGAGACGTGTAGGTGGGACAGATCCTGTAAGTATTCAACGTTCACCTTTTGCATTATAAACACCACACATACTCTACTTGATACTGTATCCCTCAGCAGCCTCCAAACAAATTCTCGCACTTGCTGAAATTAGGTGCTAATCATTTTCAACTGTATGAGCCAGCTATACGCTATCAGCAGAACTTGAATTTCTATAAGGGCGTTACTTATCTCTAAACAGCAAGGTCGCTACGTCAACATCTACTGAATGTAACTCCAGTTACCTACTCAAAACGGTTTTAGCCCTTCCATTTGGTATAAGTTAATTGCATGCATGTACCCTTCCATTATTCTTCTGACATTATTGAGACAATACTCAGCAGTTGAAGCCGATGGAGTAACTTCTGGGAATGATGTTACTTCCCATGTTTTAGTGTGGGAACAGGCATTTGTTGATTTTATAAATTTCTGTCAAATCGTAGTTAAAATAAGACACTTCTTTTAAATGACATATTTCTAGTTTGTTAATGGAATTACTATAGGTGAACGTGTATTCGACATATTTACAACGTGAATCATCACATTCGTTGATGTACTTCATTGGGAATCGTTTACAATTTCATTGCGAGGAGCAAACGATCTGCTGAGTTGGAAGCAGCCTGGCCCCTACTGAAGGAGGCTTGCCACCTACTGATCGGCCCACCACTGGTGAGCACGAGCAGAATCGTGATCAATGGAGGTCAGTGCGCAAAAATGTGTGTCACGACAGCCTCCCAAATTAAAGATCACTCTCAACAGCACGAGAGACACTGACACCCCAGGTGGACATCCACAATGGTCACTCTGATATGAAAGGCAAAAAGGTGGCGTTGGCCAACTGCACAACACGAATGACGGGGGCTACCTGACAGGATAAAATCAGACCAGCTCGAACAGCGAAGATTGTCGAAACAGTGATAACTGGTGAAGTAATGCACCACAAAGGGTAGCTGGCACAGCAGCAAGAAATGAATCATAATATTAGCACCTTTGAAGAAGATAAAAGATACCAAAGACTGAGTCATCTGTGAGACACCGTGGTAGACCATTTTGGCTACCATACAGGAAAGGAAAAGATTAGTCCCAGCTAAGGCTGGAACCCGAGAAAAACCCCAAGGTGTAATATTATTTACTTGTCATTTTCTTATAATATTTTCTTTAGCTATACATGTACCACATATAAATTCATTGTTCCTGTCTTTTCTTTAGCTATATGTATTATTTGTGTGTAAAATTTGTAACAGCAGTCTAAAGAAATAACTTAAAATGGTAAGACCGAACAACCCCCACTTTTTGCAAGAAAAGGGATATAAATGCAATAAAAATAAAAGTTGTTAAAAACCTATGGCCGGAAAGGGTAGTTAGCATGCTCTCAAACAGCTTGCTCTTCCCCCTGATGGAGGAGCCCGGGGAGGGTGGGTGGGGGGTGGGGGTGGGGGGAAGGGTAAGGATGATAATGTCCTTACCTTGAATTTTGGTGGTGGTGGTGGGGGGGGGGGTTGGATAGCAATGGAGTGATTTGTGTCTGCTAATATCAATAAAAGTAAGATACAGTGTTAAGCCATGTAGTTAATGACATGCCATACCCATGGTTCTAAATTTGTGTTACTCGGGGAATATAGTTGATAGTTATTTATCTGTGTTATTTCTTTGAAATAATATTATTTTTTAAGACAGTTAAGAATAATCAATGGACAACCTGTGCTTGCCGCCTTTCTTATACCCCAAGCAAATTAAGAAAAATTTTCAGCATAATTGTCAGTTACGCTTTCCCATCCCTGAAAAGCTTACTTTCTTTTAACAACACTAATAGTTTTGCTGCCGTAGGATGCTCTTTCCTGCTGTGGTACGCGTAAATATGCATAATAACTGCACCAGTCTTGAAAGAATCCAAGTCAGTTACAGGGTCAGGCTGCTTTTGCTTCTTTCCAAGAGTCACTAAAAATATATTATCTGATCCAGACGGCTGCGAATTTTTGCAATAACACTCTGTCGCTTACTTCTATTCTTATACTAATTCCACGACATTTTGATGTTCGTTCCACAACTTTCTCAGCAGGAACTGATGGCCGTGCGTTAGTCCTTGGCTATTCCTTCCGCTTGCAAGACTCAGCAGTTCTGTGTAGAAACTCCGGTGTGTCGCCGTCTAGCAGCAAACCTTGGCGCAAAGGATTGTTGTGAGGCAAACGACATTTTTTCGCATATCATAATTTTCTAAGCCGCAGTGTATCAAAACACAGCACAGTGCAAGCGCACAGTAGAAACGATACTCAATGCACGTTGTTTATGTTCACACCAAACGAAGCCGGCATTCAGCAAGTGCAAAGTTTAAGCAGCCTGGGTATAGTTTCAGTTTTTTGATTCTGTTTAATTGCCACATTATTAGCAATCAACCATTAATCTTCTTGCAGAACACTGAGGTGATATATAAGAAAACTGAAAAACCCCCTCGATTGCGAAAAAAGCACCTAGTGTTAAGTGTTAGCCCAGGATTTGGCGTAGAATACTACACCTTCTTCAGAACAACAACTGGATGGTTCGGGGCATGAGCTGTTTGCACAAGTTGTCTTCTCAGCCACTTGTGGGTTTTATTGTTGTTTTGAAGAAGGTGCAGTTATCTACGTCGAAACCTGGCTTAACACTTAATACTAGGTGCTTTTCTCGCAATCGAGGCGGGTTTTTAGTTTTGTAATATATTAACCAACGACTGCTGATGCACTGCGATGTTGAACGTTCTTACATTGAGGTGATTTACGTGTTTGCTAAAGAATTGGACTTTTATTAATATTTTCCGCAGATACAGTAAATTTAATTGAAACGATGTGTTCATTCTACACTAATGATTAGTTTCTACCGTTCAGTCAACTTCGAGTGGACATTTTCATTTTGAGACACCTACAGCAGTATGCCGTAACAAAAAGCCAAACATGAGATAATATAGTAAATGGTAGGCCAAGAAAATTGGCATAATACCAGCCACGTCGGTGTGAATCTGGACATAGAATGTGCACTTCGAGCCTAACTATCGATTTTAGTGTGGTTTACGAAATTTCAATGCTCTTGAAGCATTCTCTGATATACTGTTTATGAGATAATGTTAGATCAATTAATGCTAAATATGTACAAATGAACATGTATATTCAGTTGAAAAGAACTAAGGAGATACATTTTTGGTCAACAGCGTTTAATAAAATGTATTGTTTGAAATATGTGACAGAATTAACAGAATTTTAGAAATAAGCCCTCCGTGAGACACCACGTTTTTCGATAACGAGGCATGTTTCGACACTTGTCTGGTGCCTCCTCTACGCTTGACGCTATTTCTTAACAAGTGTTGTTTACTTCTGAAATTTGGAGAATGCTATGCTTTGGCAAATGACGGACCGGCAGCACACCGTTTTTTATCACAGTAGCTCCTTACACGGCTTTGTATTGATAGCTGCATGAGGGGACCCATACTCAGCACCGAGACGGCTCTCGTGGCGAGAAGACAGTTCCCATGGGAAGAAGAAAAAATATTGCGTGGTCAGGTGCTTCTCTTTGTTGGAAATTATTTGCAAGTCGTTATTATGCGGGTTTCTTAGGAGGACGGTAGCTGGAGATTTCTATAGCTATTTACAAGTCGCCATGTATCTTCCAAAATATTACAAATACTCCATATCCCAAGGTGTAGCCCTCCTTCCCCATCCCCACCCCGCACAAAATGTCATATGGGCGCTCTCCTCCCTAGAATAGAATACAAGCCGCCAGTTGTACGGTTTCCAAGATTCACAGATAACCTTGTTAAGTTTTGTACAGTTTAAAATGGTCGTGAAATAACACATAGTCCTTTGTTCTGGTTCACATGAGCAGGTGTTTTATTGTTTCCTAGTTTTTTTTTATTTTTGGTAGGAGTTTGCGTTCTTTTATACTAGTTTTTTGCAGCGTTGTGTAGATGGGAGTTGCTACATAACAGTATGCACAACAAGAATTAGAAAACAAAATCTGTGTTAAAGTCATCGCACAACCAAGTACTAGGGTACTCTGAGCTGTAGAGTAAGCAGATGAGTAGTAAGGACAAACGCGTAATGTTTGCATACAGCATTAGTAGTGACCTGCTTGAGACAGTCAAGTCGTTTAAATCTCTGCACGTAACATTGCAGAGCGATACGGAATGGAATGAGAGTGTGAGAGGTGTGGTAGGGAGGGCGAATGGTCGACTTTGGTTAATTGGGAGAATTTTAGGAAAGATTTGTTTACCTGTAAAGGAGACCGCATATAGGACTCTGGTGAGACCATTTCTCGAGTACTGCTGGAGTGTTTGGGATCTGCACGAGGTCAGATTTAAGCAACAGATTGAAGAAACTCGGAGGCAGGCTGCTAGATTTGTTAACGGTGGGTTCGAACAATATGCAAGTGTTACGGAGATGCTTCGGGAACTGAAACGGGAATCCCAGGAGTGAAGCCGACGTTCTTTTCGAGAAACACTACTAACAAAATGTAGAGAACTGGTGGAGCTTACTGCCAAATGATTCTACTGCGGCAAACATATCGGGTGATCAAAAAGTCAGTATAAATTTGAAAACTTAATAAACCACGGAATAATGTAGATAGAGAGGTAAAAATTGACACACGTGCTTGAAATGACATTGGGTTTTATTAGAACAAAAAAAAAAACAAAGTTCCCAAAATGTCCGACAGATGGCGCTCGACAGCAAAACTGCTACCGTGACGGGTGAGAGGTACGCCGATATGTTGCAGAGTCGCATCATCCCCAGCCTGGCTGATAAACACCTGCTGGAACGTACGATGTTTATGCAGGATGGGGCTCCACCCTGTATTGCTAGACGCGTGAAAGAACTCATACGCGCTTCGTTTGGTGACGATCGTGTGCTCAGCCGCCACTTTCGTCACGCTCGGCCTGCCAGGTCCCCAGATCTCAGTCCGTACAATTATTGGCTTTGGGGTTACCTGAAGTCGCAAGTGTATCTTGATCGACCGACATCTCTAGGGATGCTGAAAGACAACATCCGACGCCAATGCCTCACCATAACTCCGGACATGCTTTACAGTGCTGTTCGCAACACTATTCTTCGACTACAGCTATTGTTGAGGAATGATGGTGGACATATTGAGCATTTCCTGTAAAGAACATCATCTTTTCTATGTCTTACTTTGTTATATGCTAATTATTGGTATTCTGATCAGATGAAGCGCCATGTGTCGGACATTTTTTGGAACTTTTGTATTTCTTTGGTTCTAATAAAACCTCATGTCATTCCAAGCATGTGTGTCAATTTGTACCCCTCTATCTACATTATTCCGTGATTTATTCAGTTTTCAAATTTATACTGACTTTTTGATTACCCGGTACATTGCATGTGAGGATCACAAAGAAAAGAGAAATTGGGGCTCATATGGAGGCATAGAGACTGCCTTTTTTCCTTCACTCTGTTTGCGTGTGGAACTGGAAAGGACACGGTTAGCAGTGGTACTGGGTACCCTCTGACACACACTGTGCAGTGCCCTGCAGACTATCTGTATAGATATAGATGTAGAGTTTAGTTTTGAATTGAATATTATGTGAGGGACTGCTCCCTTACTTTGCGTTCCATAGCTGTGTATAATATGGTGAACCAGCTGCCCTAAGTACAATGGTACATACACCCCCTCTGAACAACACACTGTTGTGGTGCTCGTGTAGCCCAAGAATGTACAAATTCCCAAACGGAAAATGCGACGAAAAGCGTTTGTGTAGAGCAAGCACTAGTGTTGTACCACTCCTGCACGGTTCAGAATCCCTCGGAAGTGCCGTCGAAATGACGTACAGCCCACTGATGCGACAAGAGAAATGGGATACCTCCTTTTGAGGGGTTCGGTGCAGGAGATGGACGTGGCGTGCACTCATTGGACGTCCCCTGCAGAAATATCGAGCCGCGCCCCTCTACAGCATATCCAGACACTCCGGGATGATGATGGCATTGAAACAGAGGATGACACGCGTAAAGCTGAAATACTAAACACCTTTTTCCAAAGCTGTTTCACAGAGGAAGACCGCACTGCAGTTCCTTCTCTAAATCCTCGCACAAACGAAAAAATGGCTGACATCGAAATAAGTGTCCAAGGAATAGAAAAGCAACTGGAATCACTCAACAGAGGAAAGTCCACTGGACCTGACGGGATACCGATTCGATTCTACACAGAGTACGCGAAAGAACTTGCCGCCCCCCCCCCAATAGCCGTGTACCGCAAGTCTCTAGAGGAACGGAGGGTTCCAAATAATTGGAAAAGAGCACAGGTAGTCCCAGTCTTCAAGAAGGGTCGTCGAGCAGATGCGCAAAACTATAGACCTATATCTCTGACGTCGATCTGTTGTAGAATTTTAGAACATGTTTTTTGCTCGAGTATCATGTCGTTTTTGGAGACCCAGAATCTACTATGTAGGAATCAACATGGATTCCGGAAACAGCGATCGTGTGAGACCCAACTCGCGTTATTTGTTCATGAGACCCAGAAAATATTAGATACAGGCTCCCAGGTAGATGCTATTTTTCTTGACTTCCGGAAGGCGTTCGATACAGTTCCGCACTGTCGCCTGATAAACAAAGTAAGAGCCTACGGAATATCAGACCAGCTGTGTGGCTGGATTGAAGATTTTTTAGCAAACAGAACACAGCATGTTGTTATCAATGGAGAGACGTCTACAGACGTTAAGGTAACCTCTGGCGTGCCACAGGGGAGTGTTATGGGACCATTGCTTTTCACAATATATATAAATGACCTAGTAGATAGTGTCGGAAGTTCCATGCGGCTTTTCGCGGATGATGCTGTAGTATACAGAGAAGTTGCAGCATTAGAAAATTGTAGCGAAATGCAGGAAGATCTGCAGCGGATAGGCACTTGGTGCAGGGAGTGGCAACTGTCCCTTAACATAGACAAATGTAATGTATTGCGAATACATAGAAAGAAGGATCCTTTATTGTAGGATTATATGATAGCGGAACAAACACTGGTAGCAGTTACTTCTGTAAAATATCTGGGAGTATGCGTGCGGAACGATTTGAAGTGGAATGATCATATAAAATTAATTGTTGGTAAGGCGGGTACCAGGTTGAGATTCATTGGGAGAGTGCTTAGAAAATGTAGTCCAGCAACAAAGGAGGTGGCTTACAAAACACTCGTTCGACCTATACTTGAGTATTGCTCATCAGTGTGGGATCCATACCAGATCGGGTTGATGGAGGAGATAGAGAAGATCCAAAGAAGAGCGGCGCGTTTCGTCACAGGGTTATTTGGTAAGCGTGATAGCGTTACGGAGATGTTTAATAACCTCAAGTGGCAGACTCTGCAAGAGAGGCGCTCTGCATCGCGGTGTAGCTTGCTCGCCAGGTTTCGAGAGGGTGCGTTTCAGGATGAGGTATCGAGTATATTGCTTCCCCCTACTTATACCTCCCGAGGAGATCACGAATGTAAAATTAGAGATATCGGAGCGCGCACGGAGGCTTTCCGGCAGTCGTTCTTCCCGCGAACCATACGCGACTGGAACAGGAAAGGGAGGTAATGACAGTGGCACGTAAAGTGCCCTCCGCCACACACCGTTGGGTGGCTTGCGGAGTATGAATGTAGATGAATGTAGATCGTAATTGCGAAGGGGTTGTCAGTGCAGAACTTTGTGAACGAACTGACCTCTCGGTTATGCCGCATGTACGATTGCTCGTATTGATGTCGGGGCAATCTGGGTGGGCAGATCACACTCACAAATTATCCAGAATGTTGTGCAAACCGAACACGGACGTTAGTAGCCTGGCGACACAGAGCGTTCTCATCCGTAAATATTCCGTTGTTGTTTGCAAATGTGAAGTCCGTGAATAACTGAAAATTGTCTGCAAGTAGCCGAACATAGCCAGGACCCGGTCCGTTCGATGTAAGCACAGCCCACACATTTAACTGACAAGGGGAGGCCGCCAATTGTGAAATTCAGATTCGATTCATACTGCGCATAATAAAAGCTCATGGCCAAAGGCGTAATGTGGCAAAGCACCAAGATGCACTTCTCAGCCGTTGTCGAGAAAATCGACAGTTAAAAGAAACCGTTGCGGTGAAATACTCTCTACGAGTAATGATTTTTCTGCAGCGTTGTGGCGCAGCGGTGAGCGCTCATGTCCGATATGCGAAGGTCACCGGATCGAATCTCGCGCCATGCAACTTTTTTTTTAGTATTTGTAATATATATATATATTACAAATAACAATTACTAAATTCCCGGCAATCAGTTGCAACAATTATGCATATAATAAGTTGTTGAAAGTCGTTTGTCGTGGAAAAACTGGCGACTTCGAACATGATTATGTTTTCTGTAAACAAAGTTGTATTTCACAAATGTTATTAATTGTCTTCATAATGTTTGCATGTGTAGTTAACGGAAGACGTAGAAACGATATTCCGAAACGAATACGTATAGTGTAAGTCAAACGTTCGAATTAGAGACCCCATGAGATATATATATATATATATATATATATATATATATATATATATATATATATATATATATATATACACTCCTGGAAATTGAAATAAGAACACCGTGAATTCATTGTCCCAGGAAGAGGAAACTTTATTGACACATTCCTGGGGTCAGATACATCACATGATCACACTGACAGAATCACAGGCACATAGACACAGGCAACAGTGCATGCACAATGTCGGCACTAGTACAGTGTATATCCACCTTTCGCAGCAATGCAGGCTGCTATTCTCCCATGGAGACGATCGTAGAGATGCTGGATGTAGTCCTGTGGAACGGCTTGCCATGCCATTTCCACCTGGCGCCTCAGTTGGACCAGCGTTCGTGCTGGACGTGCAGACCGCGTGAGACGACGCTTCATCCAGTCCCAAACATGCTCAATGGGGGACAGATCCGGAGATCTTGCTGGCCAGGGTAGTTGACTTACACCTTCTAGAGCACGTTGGGTGGCACGGGATACATGCGGACGTGCATTGTCCTGTTGGAACAGCAAGTTCCCTTGCCGGTCTAGGAATGGTAGAACGATGGGATCGATGACGGTTTGGATGTACCGTGCACTATTCAGTGTCCCCTCGACGATCACCAGTGGTGTACGGCCAGTGTAGGAGATCGCTCCCCACACCATGATGCCGGGTGTTGGCCCTGTGTGCCTCGGTCGTATGCAGTCCTGATTGTGGCGCTCACCTGCACGGCGCCAAACACGCATACGACCATCATTGGCACCAAGGCAGAAGCGACTCTCATCGCTGAAGACGACACGTCTCCATTCGTCCCTCCATTCACGCCTGTCGCGACACCACTGGAGGCGGGCTGCACGATGTTGGGGCGTGAGCGGAAGACGGCCTAACGGTGTGCGGGACCGTAGCCCAGCTTCATGGAGACGGTTGCGAATGGTCCTCGCCGATACCCCAGGAGCAACAGTGTCCCTAATTTGCTGGGAAGTTGCGGTGCGGACCCCTACGGCACTGCGTAGGATCCTACGGTCTTGGCGTGTATCCGTGCGTCGCTGCGGTCCGGTCCCAGGTCGACGGGCACGTGCACCTTCCGCCGACCACTGGCGACAACATCGATGTACTGTGGAGACCTCACGCCCCACGTGTTGAGCAATTCGGCGGTACGTCCACCCGGCCTCCCGCATGCCCACTATACGCCCTCGCTCAAAGTCCGTCAACTGCACATACGGTTCACGTCCACGCTGTCGCGGCATGCTACCAGTGTTAAAGACTGCGATAGAGCTCCGTATGCCACGGCAAACTGGCTGACACTGACGGCGGCGGTGCACAAATGCTGCGCAGCTAGCGCCATTCGACAGCCAACACCGCGGTTCCTGGTGTGTCCGCTGTGCCATGCGTGTGATCATTGCTTGTACAGCCCTCTCGCAGTGTCCGGAGCAAGTATGGTGGGTCTGACACACCGGTGTCAATGTGTTCTTTTTTCCATTTCCAGGAGTGTATATATATATATATATATATATATATATATATATATATATATATATATATATATATATATATATATTTGAATTACAAAAAACAAATACTAAAAAAAAAGTTGCATGGCGCGAGATTCGATCCGGCGACATTAAGAGTACGAACCCAAGCGCTTACCGCTGCGCCACGACGCTATAGGCCGTTATATATCGTAGAGAGTATTTCACGGCAACGGTTTCTAGTAACTGTCGATTTTCTCGACAACGGCTGAGAAGTGCATCTTGGTGCTTTGCCACATTACACCTCTGGCCGTGAGCTTTTATTATGCGCAGTATGAATCGAATCTGAATTTCACAATTGGCGGCCTCCCCTTGTGAGCCTCCACCAGCTTACACAGCGCCCTGTTGACAACTCGGACCGACGGCTCAGTGGGGTCTGCGCCGCTCTCTAAACACTGCTGTCAGCTGTTACCAACTGAAATCAGGTTTCACCCGACCAGACCACGGTTTTGCAGTAGTCCAGGGCCTAACCGACACGGTCACGAGCTCACGAGAGGCACTGCGGCAGTCACCTCCGGTTGTCTGCTGCCAAATTTCGCCACAGTGTCGTAATGGATACGTCGGTTGTGTGTCCCGCGTGGGCTTCTCAGGTTGTCCTACACAGTGTTACTTGTCTGTTAGGAGTGACAACTCTACGGAGACGCTGATGCTCCGGGTCATTACACGAAGGCCTTCGGCGACCGTGTTGCCCGTGGTGAGAGGTAATACCTGAAATTTTGTATTCTCGACACACACCGCGGATCTCGGAGTATTGAATTATGACCGATTTGCGAAGTCGAATGTCCCACGAGTACACCTCCAACTAACATTCTGCGTTCGGACCCTCTTAATTCCCATTGCTCGGCTGCAACAACGTCGTAAATCTCTTCACGGGAATCACCTGAACAAAAACGACACCTCTGCCCTCTTATAACTTGCGAACGTGATACTGCCGCCATTAGACACGTGCACGTCGCTGTCCCGCGGGTTTCTGTCAGCTCAGTGTATACCGATGCGCAGCACACTTGTCGACTGGTACCGTATTTCGTGGTCGAACGCAGTTAGGCGGACGTAAGGTGTGCTATCTCCCCCACACCTCACTTCCATATCGACCAGATGTTGTGAAAGCATGCGACTGAAGACTAAGTAGTTAGCTCATAAATTAATCTTCTATAAATCTATTTTGCACTGTAAATAAGTGGTAAGTCCATTGTAGCTCTTCCTTTTTTCCTTTCTACTTACAGGGGCTGCTTCTGTCTTCGCCCGCAACGGTGTTGAGAAACAGCTGAAACCGTTAAAATGGAACAGAGGACCAGGCCCGATGAAATCCCTGTCAGATTCTACACTGAATTTGCAGCTGAGTATGTCCCTCTTCTAACTATACCCTACTGTTGAGGCCTCGAACAGAAAACCGCGCCCAGTTGAAAGGCAGAGGGCACTTTCCATTGTTCCAGTTATTAGGGTTTATTCCCATTCCATCCATGTGCGTAGCACGAGAAAAATGATTGACTCAGTGCCTTTGTGTGTGCAGTAATTATTCTGCTGGTATCCTCACGATCCCTATGTGAGCGGTATGTAGGGTATTGTGATATATTCCTAGATTCATCATTTAAAGCCAGTTCTCGAAACGTTGTTAGCGGATATTCTCGGGATCGTTTACATCTATCTTCAAGAGTGTTCCAGTTCATTTCCTTCACTACCTCTGTGACACTCTCCCACGCTATAAACCAGCCTGTGACCATCTGTGCTGTCCTCGCCTGTACACTTTCAGTATCCTCCATTAATCCTACCTGGTACAGCTTCCATACACTTGAGCGATATCGGCCGCAAGAGTGATTTGTAAGCAATCTCATTTGTAGACTGACTGCACTTCTCCAGTCTTCTACCAATAAACCGAAGTCTACCACCTGCTTTACCCTAGACTGAGCCTATGTGAGCATTCCATTTCATATCCCTGAGTTTACTATGAATATTGTCTGCAAGGTCATTAATATACAACATGAACAGTAAGGGCCCCAACACACTCCCCTGGGACGCACCTGAAGTAACTTCTACATCTGACGATGACTCTCAATCCTAGATAATGTGCACCATCCCCCTACACACACACACACACGCACACACAAGGGAGGAAGGAGGGAAGGGGGAGAGAAGGGAGAGAGGGTGCCCATAGGAACAAAGACAGGAAGTGGGAGGGGAGGATCAAAGTTGGTAGGAGGAGTAGATGGAGGGGAGGAGGGCATCATCAGGGAGGGGGAGCTGGCGGAAGCCACCTTGTGAGAGGGTAAGGAGGGTGGATAGCTGGAGAGCAGGTGAGTCGTGGGAATACAGTCACGGCAGCACACGGGGGTTCGTGAGGATGTGAGAGACAAGCGGGTGAGGAGGATCGAGTTTCCGGGAGGTGTAAAGGATCCGTATCCGTTCGAGGAAGAGGAGGAGGTGGGGCAACGGAATAAGGTTGTACAGGATCCGCGTGGGGGAGGGGAGACGGATGCGATAGGCGAGGCGAAGAGCATGGCGTTCGAGGATCTGAAGGGATTTATAAAAGGTAGGAGGAGCAGAGATCCAGGCAGGGTGGACGGAGCAGGAGATAGGGCGCATGAGGGATTTATAGGTGTGGAGGATGGTGGAGGGGTCCAGACCCCACGTACGGCCAGAAAGGAGCTCGAGGAGATGGAGTCGGGAGCGTGCCTCGGCTCGGATCGTCCCGAGGTGGGGGTCCAGGAAGGCGACGGTCGAGGGTGACGCCGAGGTACTAAAGGGTGGGGGGAGGGCGATAGGAAGGCCACAGATGGTGACATAGAAGTCGATCAGGCGGAAGGAAGGGGTGATTTTGCCTACAATAATCGCCTGGGTTTTGGAGGGATTGACCTTGAGTAACCACTGGTTGGACCATGTGGTGAACCGGTCAAGATGGGAATGGAGAAGGTGTTGAAACACTGCAGCAGCGTGGGGTCGAGGGCAAGGAAGGCAGTTTCATCAGCAAACTGGAGAAGGTGGAGGGGGGGGGGTGTGAAGGCGGCGGCATGTCCCTGGAGAAGGTGGATGGGGGGGGCGGTGTGTGAAGGCGGCGGCATGTCCCTGGAGACGGTGGATGGGGGGGGGGTGAAGGCGGCGGCATGTCCGCCATATACAAAAGGTACAGAAGAGACGACAGGACAGAACCTTGGGGCACACTGGCGGAGGGGAAGAAGGTGTAGGAATCCGTGTTATGGATGGTGACGTGTTATGGATGGTGACGTAGGAAGGACGTCGGGAAAGAAAGGACCCGGCAGAGGGGAAGAAGGTGTAGGAATCCGTGTTATGGATGGTGACGTAGGAAGAACGTCGGGAAAGAAAGGACCCGTCAGACAATGTAGTTAAAAGGACGGGCGAAGGTTTGGAGCTTGAAGAGGAGGCCAGAATGCAAGGTCAAGGGAGAGGAAGATAGCGAAGTGACTGGAGAGGTCAAGGGAGAGGAAGATAGTGAAGTGACTGGAATTAAGCTGTTCGGAGAGGTGATGAGTGAGGTGAAGGAGAAGGTCATCGGTAGAGAAGGACGGCCGAAAGCCACACCGGGTAACAGGAAGGAGGCTGTGCTGGCAGAGATGCTGGTGGATGCATCGGGTGAGGATGGATTTCGTACGGATGAAGTTCCCATATCTAAAGAACACCTTACCAAGAGAGAGTGTGGGTATGAAATACAGTCTTCACAGACAAACAAAAGACATGAGCACTTATTGATAGTTTGTTAGTAATCTACAAATAAATACTTGTTGTATCCACGAAATTGTTTATTAGCCTCAATATTTTCATGCTGAACTCGTCAATGCGATATAAAATAAGCATGCACTTGAACAGTGCAGTGTTGCTCTGTGTTGCCAACAGATGTCAGTACGGGATGCTACCTCTGAAAATATGGTGATACTTTTAGCCCCATCTCTTTTTGCCGTCTACAGTTCGTGACAGGCCGAAAACGAGTCGCATTGGCGATGTATGTCCTATTCACATGGGGATACTTCAGTTTCCGAGTGACTGAGAGAGATACTCTGCAAGCCCTCTCCTCTACCTCCCGTACACGGCAGATATGCCCCAACCTCCCTCCCCCTCCAGTACACCTCTTGCAATATGCCGATGACATCGCATTCCTTGCACTCGCTCCTACCCTCCGATGGTCCCAACGCCTTCTCCAGAATCACCTTGCCCTTTTTGCTGCACGGCGTAACCAGTGGCTCCTGAAAATCAATCCTTCCGAGACCCAGGCAATCGTCACAGGTCGTACCACTCGCTCCTTCCAGCTCCTGGATTTCTCCCTTACCCTCTGCGCCCATCCTGTCTGCCTCATCCCCATCCTCACCTACTTTGGCCTCACCATTGACCGTCACCTCACCTGGGTCCCTCATCTCCGCTCTCTCTAATTCAAAGCCCACAACTGCCACTGAATCCTCAAACTCCTCTCTGGCCGGACATGCGGGTTGAGGCCCTCTACCGTGCTCCGTACCATCCTCCACATCTACAAATTCTTAATCCGTCCCATCCTCTGTTGTGCCAGTCCTGTCCTGATATCCGCCCCCCCCCCTCCCCCAAATTCTTTAAGTCTCCAGATCCTCGAACGCCACGGACTCTGCCTCACCTTCCGTATACGCCTCCCATCCCCCACACGGATCCTCTACGACCTGATTCCTTTCCCCCATCTGCTCCTATTCCTCGAACAAACCTGCGTCCTGTGCACCTCCCACCGCCTTGATGCCCCTCATCCCCTGGTTGCTTCTCTCCTCTCCAATCCCCGCCTTCTGCCGTGCCTTCACCGTTGTACCCCCCTGTCCTCCACCTCTACACCCTTCATCTCCTTTCCCAAGGTGACTTCCATCGACTCCCCCTCCCGGATGATGCCCTCTCTCCCTCCATTTATCCGTCCTATCAATACTGATCCTCATCTGCCCCTCCCTTCCTCTGTCCTTTTCCCATGCTCCCTCCCCCCTTCCATCTTGTTTTTTTTTCCCTGTGTACCCTCCCTCTGCTTCACTTCTCTCTTTCTGTTATGCAGCTGGTTGCTTATTATTTCATTATATACATCTACAGTTGCTGGGGCTGCATAAAATACTATACTTATCAATACATTATATATATATATATATATATATATATATATATATATATATATATATATATATATATATATATACATACATACATACATCATATACACACTCCTGGAAATTGAAATAAGAACACCGTGAATTCATTGTCCCAGGAAGGGGAAACTTTATTGACACATTCCTGGGGTCAGATACATCACATGATCACACTGACAGAACCACAGGCACATAGACACAGGCAACAGAGCATGCACAATACCGGCACTGGTACAGTGTATATCCACCTTTCGCAGCAATGCAGGCTGCTATTCTCCCATGGAGACGATCGTAGAGATGCTGGATGTAGTCCTGTGGAACGGCTTGCCATGCCATTTCCACCTGGCGCCTCAGTTGGACCAGCGTTCGTGCTGGACGTGCAGACCGCGTGAGACGACGCTTCATCCAGTCCCAAACATGCTCAATGGGGGACAGATCCGGAGATCTTGCTGGCCAGGGTAGTTGACTTACACCTTCTAGAGCACGTTGGGTGGCACGGGATACATGCGGACGTGCATTGTCCTGTTGGAACAGCAAGTTCCCTTGCCGGTCTAGGAATGGTAGAACGATGGGTTCGATGACGGTTTGGATGTACCGTGCACTATTGAGTGTCCCCTCGATGATCACCAGTGGTGTACGGCCAGTGTAGGAGATCGCTCCCCACACCATGATGCCGGGTGTTGGCCCTGTGTGCCTCGGTCGTATGCAGTCCCGATTGTGGCGCTCACCTGCACGGCGCCAAACACGCATACGACCATCATTGGCACCAAGGCAGAAGCGACTCTCATCGCTGAAGACGACACGTCTCCATTCGTCCCTCCATTCACGCCTGTCGCGACACCACTGGAGGCGAGCTGCACGATGTTGGGGCGTGAGCGGAAGACGGCCTAACGGTGTGCGGGACCGTAGCCCAGCTTCAGGGAGACGGTTGCGAATGGTCCTCGCCGATACCCCAGGAGCAACAGTGTCCCTAATTTGCTGGGAAGTGGCGGTGCGGTCCCCTACGGCACTGCGTAGGATCCTACGGTCTTGGCGTGCATCCGTGCGTCGCTGCGGTCCGGTCCCAGGTCGACGGGCACGTGCACCTTCCGCCGACCACTGGCGACAACATCGATGTACTGTGGAGACCTCACGCCCCACGTGTTGAGCAATTCGGCGGTACGTCCACCCGGCCTCCCGCATGCCCACTATACTCCCTCGCTCAAAGTCCGTCAACTGCACATACGGTTCACGTCCACGCTGTCGCGGCATGCTACCAGTGTTAAAGACTGCGATGGAGCTCCGTATGCCACGGCAAACTGGCTGACACTGACGGCGGCGGTGCACAAATGCTGCGCAGCTAGCGCCATTCGACGGCCAACACCGCGGTTCCTGGTGTGTCCGCTGTGCCGTGCGTGTGATCATTGCTTGTACAGCCCTCTCACAGTGTCCGGAGCAAGTATGGTGGGTGTGACACACCGGTGTCAATGTGTTCTTTTTTCCATTTCCAGAGTGTGTATATATTCAGTTATAAGTTTTACAGAAATATGTGTTACAAACTGGCTAAATAATTCCTTACTTCATAAGCAGTAGAACGAGGATGCAGTGCCATGTCCCTCCTTGGCTGTATTCTGAGTGTTGGCGTTTTGGAGTTGTTACAGTGCTGTTCAGCACAACTTTGTTGGATACCTTCCCGTTTTCGAACGAAATTATGCAGAATGTACCCGGATTTTATTATATCAACCAAACTTTCTACAGTTCGAGAATGAATAGGACTGCTCGGGACTTGGAACTTCCGTGTCATTCTGCATTCCACAGATGTTCTTCCTCTGCTTAATCTATAATTGTAAATTCTGTTAACGTTATAGAGTATTCTTTGTGTGTATGGTCGCATCAAGTAGCGTGTTAATGGAAACTCTTCGTCTCCTACAAAGTAATAAGGGAAATCATTTTCGTTTTCGTCAACTGGTAATATAGAAGGCAATGGAAAGTTTAACCTTTTGTTTGTAATCCAGTGTTTGGTTGCAGAAGCACGAAATATCCATCCATCACTCGCAAAGCAGAAGAACATTTCTTCTTAGTTTGCTACGAGAATCGAACCAATGATGGACACGTAGATGAGTTCGTTCTGGCATAGGTTTCTGCAACTAATTGATGACGTAATGTATTGCGAAAAACACAAAGTTGGCAGTGGACGGGGCCCCTACGGAGGCGTCCACGTATTCTACTCAGAGTGCCATGTGTCGCCCGAGTAGGAGCAGTGGCAGGGCTCTATGAAGTAGTGTGTGACGTTTTGTATTCCGCTGATACCACACTGGAATTTGTTTTTGCAGAGTCACCAGCTAAATCATTTTTGTCTAGCGTACTGTCTGTACAGTCTTTGCATTGACCTCTACAAACATTTTGTTTACTTTAGTATGAATATACACCTGTTGTTGTTGTTGTTGTTGTTGTTGTGGTCTTCAGTCCTGAGACTGGTTTGATGTAGCTCTCCATGCTACTCTATCCTGTGCAAGCTTCCTCATCTCCCAGTACCTACTGCAGCCTACATCCTTCAGAATCTGCTTAGTGTATTCATCTCTTGGTCTCCCTCTACGATTTTTACCCTCCACACTGCCTTCCAATACTAAATTGGTGATCCCTTGTACACCTACATTGTTCATTTTTGTGTAAATACAAGTGGAAAAAGTAAAATTCAAAATATTGGTGTAATGTGATTTGAGACTCACCTCAGCGTCATTAGAAGTCGCTCATCAGAACTCACTCGTTCCCTCATGTCTGTGTCAGTACAATGACTGTAAGGAGTGATTGTCCGTGTTAAGGCCCGTCCACACGCAACGATCTGTCTGCGCAAATGTCTGCGCACATCACATGTGCGCAGACAGATCGTTGCGTGTGGACAGAAGATTTGCACCAACCTGAGGTGTGTGCAAACCTGGAAGTTGGAGTTGGAGGTTTGAGCGAAACCTCTCAAATTTGTGGCTTCAAACCACATCTGCGCAGACAAGTTGGAGCGTGTGGACAGAAGATCGCTGCAAATCTGGCGCGAAACAGCTGTTTGCTCAGTCTAGTGTTTGTATTTGTACGCACAGAGCATTAAAATGGCTGATACTCGTCAGTGTTCTCGAGAGTTTGTAAGTGAATTCATTGAAATATACAGAAACCACCCATGTTTGTGGAAGATTAAAAGTAAAGAATATAGTGACCGAGACGAAAAGACAGCAGCATACAATGCTCTAATTGAAAAATTGCGGGTAGTTGACGCCTCGGCAAGCAGAGAAACGGTAATAAAAAAATAATTTCGTTGCGAATTGGCGAAATTATTTGCGGATGGATGTCGAAACTTATAATTATCTCTTAAAAGCTTTATGAGAAAAAATACTTGTATGAGAAGGGCAATTTCTCCTCATGAACGGCTGGCGGTAACATTAAGATTCCTAGCAACAGGAAGGAGCTACAAGGATTTGGAATTTTCATCTGCAATATCGAAACAAGCATTGAGTGAAATAATACCCAACAGATGTGAAGCTATTTACGCTTTCCTGAAGGATGAGTTCATGAAGGCAAGTCAAGTAAATTAAGTCTGTCAGCGAATTGTTTACCGAAAAGAGTTATCCAAAGTTCAGAAATCTAGAAGATCTGGTGTAGGAGTAGATCAAGTATACCAGCCAACGTTATGGTATTTTGATCTGCTTGTCTTTCTTAGTGATCAAGAAACGCCAAGACCAAGCAGGAATACAACTGAAGATGAAATTGGAGTGCCAATGTGCGAAGAAATGGAACACGAGGTAATGTAAAACAAAACTAGTTCGCCCTGCAACTCTCGCAGTAAATTTACGTGAGAAAACTGCTTTCGCTTTAGCAGCCACTGTCTACACCATTTTGACCGCTTTCTCTGTTTCCTGCGGTTGGTCTAAATGTTTTTTGCAACACAAGTTGCGAACACAGACCACAACAGAACTTCCTCCATTTCTATATTTCAAAATAACTGAATTAAATTTTGACGTTTACGGGGATCGTAGTCGCTTGCCACTGATATTTCATTTCTACACCGACAGATGGCAGGCGAGTAGTAGATTGGGGTTTGTGTCGTGTGAACACACCACATTTGCAGCGATCTTTTGCATGTACAGATATCTGCGCCGATGTCTGCGCAGACAGATCGTTGCGTGTGGACCGGGCTTTAGTTGTAGGTAAGTCTCCTTTCTCATCCTGTAGAACGTTCGGGACGTCGAATCTCATTCCTCCAGTTCTTTGCAGCAATTTGTAACCTACAATTTATATTATTCTCAATGTAAGGATGAACACACAACTTGCTCAATTTTCTCCTTCTGTACCGGTGGTCATAATAATACTTTATTGTAATATCACCCTCACTACTAGAGTCGCTAGACATTGTACTACTGGGGCCACGCTACACAAAAAAGCGAGTTACGTGCGTCCTGTGCCCACAGCCAATCAAACTGATTTAATTTTCTGTTCACACCACAAATGACTTGGCAGTACGGGAGACTCGTGTCGTGGCTGTGTGAATGCGATCGGCTATTCGAGTCGTCCAGTCTGCCAGTCTCTCGGTTGTCAAGTAGCTGGAGACGTTATTTGAGTATCCCCAGGTGAATAGGGCCGTACGGTTAGGTTCGTTCCGCAGCCACCGGAGGGCTCGCACGCATGCGCAGAGCTGAGGTCGCGTCCTACTAGCACCTCCTGCCGCTCCCGGCTGCTTGTGGTGCGCCGGTCACCTGCGAGAGCAGCGGCAGCGTGCAGGCAGATTCACACATGTCCAGAGTGGTCTCAGTTGTCGTTCTGGTCGGTCTCCACGTCACGCGTGATTACGTTTCGAGGTATTGTCGTTTTCTCTTCATTTATAGCTCTCACGTCAAATGAGAACAAAACGGAATTCTGTGTGTGGATGCTGTCAAGTGATTTAAAATATATTTAAACATCACGGAAGATTGAACATCTCGAGGGTCGGATCCCCTCACTTACAGATCGGAGGATTACGCCGCCTAGGCTACTCTCAGGGTGCAATCGACGCTGCCGACCTGTCCCCGTCACTGCTGCCCCCTATATTTGTTCTCTTTCCCCACTTCGGCGACTCCTGTCGCCAGTGGACAACGCTTTCCATTGTGAATACCCCCACTGCCACCATCATTTACACCTCCCCTTCCCCTACATTCACTGTTACCTCGTGGAGCGCCTCCTCTGGGGTCAAGCTATCTACTCCACCTTGCCTCCTCACAGTCTCCTCCCCATCTGTATGTTGCTCCTACTCCTGCCACCGCCCCCACCGCTGTCACCTGCCGAGACGACTTTCGCCCCCTCCCCACCCACCCTGCTACAGTCACTCCTGCTTCCGCAGCCACAGCCACCGCCCGCTCCACCACAGTCGCCACCACATAGCGCCCCACCTCCATTCTCAGTGGCACCGTGTTGCGAAAGGGGCCTGCCTCCCACCAAATCCCAATCCATTCAATTTCTCACCCTTCCTCCCAGGCCGTACCTGTAAGTAAACCTCCCAAACAGCCAAGTGGTGACCTCATTTCCACCTCTTTCCTCCAAATAACCACTGCCTGCCCATCTTACTTCTGATCCCCCCACGGACACCACCCCTCCTCTCACCTCTCTAGCCCCCACCCTGTATACCTCGATCCTTGCCAACTCCGTCTGAAATTTCTAGATGCGACCACACTTACTCTCGAAATACGTCCCCAGTGCACCATTACCCAACTTATCCTCTGTGGAGACTCTCTCCTCGTCAAATCCCCCCCCCCTCTCTCTCTCTCTCTCTCTTTCCCTACTGATATTCTCGTCAGCCCCAACCCCTTCATCATCCACCAACTCTCACTGCTCTGGTCACAAAACTGTTCCTTGTGATCGAGGAGGTGAAGGTGTTGCCAGAACTGAACTCCCACCCCACCTTCCTCCTCCATAGATCACTTTCTCACTCGGGGAGCCCTATTTCCGACTGTCCTGTGCTGTTGATCCGTCCTGCTCCCCTCATCAATCGTACCGTAGCCAACAATGTCTTCTGTATAATGATCACCTCACCCAAAACTGCAACAACCCTCCCATCTGCCCTCACTGTAAGGCCTCCAACTTCCTCAAGCAGTGTCCTAACCTCGCCTCTCCTCCTTCCTGCAAAATTTACAATGAGCCCCACCCCACCTACTCCTCCAAATACAAAGCCAAACACCCTCCCATCAACCCTGAGCCCGCTGTCCCCATTCGCCTAAACAACCAGCCCATCCACCCGAATAGTTTCTTCCACCCTCCCCCTACAGCTGAAGAAATCATCTGATTCCTGACCAGCATCCTGCAAAACATCCACCCCTTCCAACATCTCCAGACCCTCCAGCACATTTCCTCCCTGCCTACTCCGTTTTACATTTGAATACCTACTCCGTTTACTTCCACTTCTGTAGCGACTGACGCAAATACTTTAAAATTGTTATGTAGGGGCACAGTAGCAACGGACTTGGCCACAAGTCGTGCTATTTTGAAAGACACACCCCAGGTGACCAACTCTGGCACTTCATTTCTCATCTGTGTCACAATACGGTGGACGGTTTCCAGTAATGCATTAGATTTTATGAATGATTTGTATTTCCGTCTTATTCTCACAGTTCTTCATTTGTGCAAATCTTTCATTGTCTTATTTATTTTATCCTTTTGGAGCCATATCAGAATTTCTCATTTTGACACCCCCAGAAACATGCCACCCTGGACTGTGGACAGTTCACTTCTCCCTCAGTCCAGCCTGTTCTCCATGACTTGTACCTTCCTATTTATGACCATCCCGTCCTGCTAACTAATACACTGAAATATCTCGGACTACCTACCGACCGTCAACTTATGTGGAAACCTCATCTAATAATCATCCGACAGGAAGCCCACAACAGACTACAACTACTAAAAGGCCAAACTCAGGGAATGCATGCCTCCGCTGTCCTCCACATCTACAAAATCTCGATCTGATCCATCCTTCACATTGTAAACGTAGCACAGATCTCTACCCTACCCCAATTCTGTAAGCCTCTCGAGATCCTGGAATGCCACACATTTCATCTCGCTTTCCGCATCTGTTTACCTTGCTCCCTGAGAGGCTCCTTTGGGGACTCATCACATTCCACGCTCTCCTCACATACATTAAACACTTCCATCATCTGATAATTCGACTCTAATAATCCTATAGTTTCCCCTCTACTTTTCAATCCTCATATGCTGATGTTTCTTTACCTTTATGTCAAACAGATCCTACACCCGCACACCCTCCGCATACTCTCCCAAAGAAACTTCAGCTACCTTCTGCTCCCAGATCTTGAACACCGCCAGACATTTACACATGCTACCAGCTCTAAACCCACGCCACCTATTCCACCTTACTGTGGCCCCCTCTCCAACTTATCCGCATATTACCTTATTGTCTTTTCTTCCTCCTCTGCCATTCTTCTTCTATCCCCATGTCCCATCAAATTTTAACCTCACTACTATCTCCTCACTACTCCACTCCCCCGCTTTTAACAAAAAGTGTAGGATCTCATAATTCTTGTACATATATAAAATTTACATTTTATTTTCACTATTAAAATGCTTTAAATTCATTGTAAATATTGCACCACTCTGTTCCTTGTTTTTGTTCTCATTTAGTTTTTGTAGCCAGTTGGCTGAAGAGCTGCTGGTTGACTGTAAAGCTGATGGACCACCACTCACCCCCCTCCCCACTCCCACCCAAATGAGGTATTTAAGGATGAGATAACAATAAAGAAGAAACTGGTAAAACAAAGTCGATTGTATTTTAATCCCATTATCTTAATTTTTAACTAAAAATCTTGTTTTTCATATTCTAGCTAAAGGGTGGTAATCCATCTCTCCACATACATGGAAAAAAACAAACAAAAAAAAAGTTTGGTCAGTTGCAGCAAATAAACAAAGAGTTCAAAATAGTGATTTAGGGGTGCATATTTTTTATTGTATTTATGTTTGTTCATATGCCTGTCTGCCTCATGCAAGTGATGATGATATACGAAGTTTATTTATTGTTAATAACATTGACTGGTGTTTATGCACAGCTTTACTTTAACTCTTCATAATATAAATAGAATAACAATAAAACATCCACTATTTATTTATTTATTTATTTATTTATTTATTTATTCATCTGTAGATCATTTAGTACAATTGTATCAGACTTGGCAGAAACATAACACATGCAGCATACACTGAAGCATTAACAAGATATGACAGGATAAGGTGAGGATAGGACAGGAATGCAGCCACAGCGATAGCAAAGGAACCCTCAAAGCAGTCACCTCAGGAACAAGGGGAAACTTGGGAAAGCCAGGTCAGCACTATGACACAGGGAATAAACCTCGGTCCTCCAAAACGTGAGTCTAGTATATTGAGCCATGAATTTCGTAATTTGTGTTTCATTACTATTTATTAAACGAACATTTGACTAGCATAGTCCCAGTACTCATTAGATCTACTTAAAATGACAATACAGTTTGGATCCACAACAACCTAGTTGGTTATAACATGCAACAGATGGAAGCCTAGCAAACCCATAGCTCTGAGATAACCTATACTTCGCTCTTCTTCTGTCACTCCTTTCATCCTCTACCTCTGAATCCCAAACCAAATTGTTATTTGTGTATAATTATACCATTTTAGCAATATAATTATCACATTTCATGTCTTCAACAGGTCACCTGAACACACAAATGAGTACAAAGTTTGAGTTGCCTAAACTTAAAAGTCATGTACCATTTTAAATACGAAATCTAACATATCTATTCATGTGCTCAACCACAGATATGCGCAATACTTTAAGACTTGTTCAGCAATAATGGTCTGTTTTACTGTATGTGCTTAGTATTTTGAAGTAGTGTTTCTGCTGTATGTTCTTTGTATCTATCAGCTTCTAAACATCATTTTTGTTTAGAAAATGTGTCAGTTTATTGTGATGTATTATGACACAGAAACTAGCCTGTGGGGACCAGAGGTATTCTATTATAACTGTTTTATTGTACATTTAGATTTATGTTCAAGTTTTAGTCAAAGATCTCCACAGAGCCGTGTTCCAAATATTGATTTGTTTTTCAGCAGACAGTGCCTCAAGTTAGCCAAAAATCGTAACACAGTACGCAATACAAACAATCCACCTGATAATGGAGGTTTAAATCTTTGAAACACATTGGGGAAACAAATTAAACAGTGACTGGTAACAGTAAACACATTGCTTCATTTGAAATGATGTAGTTATATAAAGTGACTTCAGAAGTATTGATATAAAGTAGCTTCAGATGTGTTGAGGTGAAGGACTTGGCTGGGTCACTCAGCATGCCTTTTAGGACTCTTGATGCAAGTAAACAGAAACCAATGGAAAACATAAAACAAGGTAAAGGGATGTAGTGAAATTACAGCAGATAATGCACAAGGAATTAAGAGCAGGAAATGGCACACTACTAGGGTTGGACGAATTTTGCTATTTTGGCAGCAACATATTTCACAATGGCCAAACTGCAGTGTGGCAGTATAGAGAAATGGTTATCTGAAAAAAGTGAAATATGTTTACGTTACATAACTATATGTTTGAGTAAGTACTCGAAAGTCTTTCTTTCTTCTTTTTTTGAAAGAACTTGTGTGGAGTTTAACCAAGTATGGAAGTGATCCATGGACAACAAATAATGTAGAGAGGAGGAGAAAGGTAGTTGTTTAAATGTGGTGCTACAGAAGAATGTTGAAGATCAGATGTGTAGATTGGATAACCTGTGAAGAGGTATTCGTTTTTGAAAAAAAAGTCCCACAGGAGGTCCTCATGTCCATATTTTCACCGTGTGTCTTCGAATGCAAGAAAATCTTCCTTGTTCAGGCAACCATCGATTCCCTTGGCTACATGTCCTGCCCAACTGCAATACATTCCCACTACAGCTGTAATTATGTCTACCCTGCCAGTCTGTCCCCCGGCCGATTTTAGCCGTCTGTATATTTAATCTGTACTCTTAGGGCCAATAGTCCAGAAGAAATACATCCAAAAGCTCTCCTACCAGAGATTGGAAATATCTTTCGTGCTCACTTAACTTGAAAGAATTCAGAAAGAATGATATTTATATGAAGCCCCTACAGCACTGAGTGATATGTTAATTAGCAACACACATAATGGTCGTTTCACTATTATTTAAGTTAGATTCTTCTCACATTGCACCTGCTCAACGATAGGATGCTTACAACTAATATAAATACCTCACTTATCAAGAGAGGCAAAAGTTTGTTTCTTCAACTGCCTGGGAAGAAATTTTGTTTATTATGACTGTAACTTAAAAGTGATTCTCTGAAATGTTTATATTGTTATAAATACTTGTAGCTACAAAACTCAAAGTTGTGGCTTTATTAAAAAAGGAAACAAAACGTCTTGACTAGCAGGTTTTAGTCAATTAATAATTAATAGAACTGTCAACCACTTCGAGTCACACGTATAAATAATAAACAAAGTTGGTGTATCATCTTTGTGAGCACAGGGCTTGCAGCATTTGACACCTGTGCATGAAAAAGTTTGAACTTCTAAACTATCATTTGAAAGTCTTGGGTTTTATACCACACATCAGCTAATTTTCCTCTCACTCTTACCAAAACATGATGGATGAATGCACACAAATGATGCTAAAGTGTCTATGAACTGTTATTTTTCCCTGACAGATAGTGTAGTTTGATTTCACTACGAATGATTCCCAGTGACAGAAACCAGACTTGCTACTAGTACAGGTTTTAAGTGGAGCTCAAAAGAAGGAAATACAGTGAGAAGTACCTTTGCAACATGCGGTAGTGCAAAGCATGTGAAAGGTAGCATTAAAATCATATACGCGTGTGTCACAGAACTGCAACTGTTGATTATGCCAAAACACGTTTCGGCCATGAACTGATCTTACCTTCCATCGTGCTACTCAGATGACTCCATCCATCTTCCCACATATTCTCTCTCTCTCTCTCTCTCTCTCTCTCTCTCTCTCTCACACACACACACACACACACACACAAAATTCCCGACCGTGACATTCGTCTCACACTTGCAGCAGGCAGCTGTGCCTTCAGCCCACGCTGCTGCTCCACTTCCACACCCACCATCACTACATCTGGGTCCAGAAGCAGCTTCCCGGCATCCCCATCTACTCCAGCAACAACAAACCAACACCTACCACCTGTTCCATAGTTGTTACCGCACTGGCTACATCTGCATTGGCCTGAACCCACCTGCTAAACGTAAGAAAAATAAGAAAAGGCATTGAAAACCTTGTCCCACTCCACAGTCAATATCCTCTGTCACCCCATCCTGAAACGATCGCAGTAACCCACCTAAGACAGGTACCCCACATGTCTGTGACACCCCCACATTAGCCCTACACATCTGAACCTATATAGTCAAATCCCATCTCAGCCCACGCATCTACTACATCACATTCTTATTTCAGATTGCCCAGTGACCCACCTCCTGCAGTGTCCATCTGCCATCACCTTTGGTCCACACGCCTCCCTCCTCAAAAACAGTCCACTGTGACCGAGCTGACCGCATTACCCCGCCTCCTGCTGACATTTATTGTTGCGATTCGTGGGGGAGGACCCCCAAGGTCACAGTGGGCGGAGTTGTGTGGAAGCTAAGTTCCAATTCTGAAATGCAGATCCAAGAAGCCCTTTTGATTCACCACAATTCTGGCCCTATATTCCTCATTTGCTTCTTTTCTGAAGACCCCTCAACCGTGGGTCACCACCTTTGGAATGCAGTGTTCATCTGTTACCAGAGCACAAAGTAGAGCCTTCCCGATCCCTAGTCAGAGACTGTCATTGCCACAAATTCATCATCTACAATGATCATTTAACTCCCAACTGCGAAAAACCCTCCTACCTGCACCCACTGCAAAGCCAGCCCCCTGTACCGGCACTGTTCCAATCCTTATCCCCCACCCACCTGCAACGCCTGCAACCAGTCCCACCCCAGTTACTCCCATACATGTGCAGCCAAACCTGCTCCCACCAAGCCTGACCTGACTGTCCCAATTAGCCTTATTGACACACCACTCCACCCAAACAACTCGCTAATTCCTACTTCTACCACCGCAGGAGCATCCACGTACCCTCCTCGAGGTCGCATTGGCAGTTTGTTATGTATTTCATTTATGTGCCACTACTACATATTCCCAATACCACTTCTAGTTCTTTTCCCGAGTAAGCAAACTCACCTAAGAAAGTACCACTTCGCTCAGCAATTATAGACAAAAGAGGAGCAACTTTCCTTGAAAACTTTTTCTTTCCTGATAATAATGATAGGACATCACACAAATTGTATGACAAAATTTTTATCCTTCTATGTTCATTAGAAAGGAACTGTTAGACTCAAGTCTAAGCCTGTCAAAAGGCTAAACAGATTTTTACAAGCTTTTTGTATTGTATATAATAGTGCTTATTAGTCATTGTTTTTGTTCATACAGAGTTCTCATTCATTTGCTGTTACGCTTGCAAATAGTAACAGTAGTCGCATTAACAGTAACAACTGTTTGTTGCTGATGGCTACAGAGACAACTGAAATTTATGCATTAACTCTGTATTGATGTTGCTCATGTATAACATATTTTTCTAAATGTAAGAGGTTCGTTTTGAGCTCAACAGTAATCACCAATCAATCCAAACCTTCTTATGTGCAGCTGTAATAAGAACGTGGCGGTGAACTGTGTACCAGCTACGTATCCCTCTAAGAGTCAAGTGGTAACTGAAAAATTAACTGAACTGCCTTTCAAAATCTGCACTGCAAGCGAGAGCAGTGGTGCACGTACACACAAATCACGCACCTGTGTTTTATTTCACTTGCGCACTTCTAAAATCTGTTTCCCACAGAGTTGCTCAGATCTACAAATAATATAGCCATCCTGGACACCACTTTAGCATATAGCACTTCACCACGGACTGTACGAGAAAGTATAACCCGATAGCTGTACTTGTAAATGTACGCCATATCACACAGTCTTCAGACTAGCCACATATATTGTGATTTGGTAGTGTACAGGTGTTGTTGTTTTGGATCTGGTCTTCAGTCCACAGACTGGTCTCATGCAACTCTCTGTGCTACTCTATCCTGTGCAAACCTCTTCATCTCGGAGTAACTGCTGCAACCGACATCCTTATGAATGTGCTTAGTGTATTCATCTCTTTGTCTCCCTCTACGATTTTTACTCTCCACACTTGCTTCCGGTACTAAATAAACCCTCAGAACGTTCCTACCAACTTACCTCTTCTTCTAGTCAAGTTGTACCACAAATTCCTCCCCTCCCCATTTGTATTCAGTCCCTCCTCATTAGTTAAGTCATCTACCAATCTAACCTTCAGCATTCTTCTGTAGCACCACATTTCAAAAGCTTCTATTCTCTCCTTGTCTAAACTGTTTATTGTCCAATTCACTTTCATACATGGCTACATTCTAAACAAACACTCTCAGAAAAGGCTTCCTGACATTTAAATCTCTGCTTGGTTTTAACAAGTTTATCTTCTTCAGAAACGCTTTCCTTGCCCTTGCCAGTCTACATTTTATATCCTCTCTACTTTTATCATCATCAACTATTTTTCTGCCCAAATAGAGAAACTCCTCTACTACTTTAAAAGCCTCAGTTCCTAATCTAATTCCTTCTGCTTCACCTGATATAATTTGACTACATCCCATTGTCCCTGTTTAGCTTTTGTTGATGTTTATCTTATATCCATGTTTCAAGACACTGTCCATTCTGTTCAGCTGCTTTTCCAGGTCCTTTCCTGTTTCTGGCAGAGTTACAGTGCCATCAGCAAACCTTTTTAATTCCTACTTCAAAATTTTCTTTTGTTTCCGTTACTGTTGCTCAATATACAGGTTGAGTAACATCGAGGATAAACTACAACCCTGTCTCACTTCCTTCTCAATCACTGCTGCCCTTTTATGCCCTCATCAACTCTTATAACTGCCATCCGGTTTCTGAACAAATTGTGAACACCCTTTCGCTCCCTGTATTTTATGCCTACCACCTTGAGAATTTCAAAGAGCTTGTTCCAGTCAACATAGTCAAAAACTCTCTATGCATACAAATGATACAAACGTAGGTTTGCATTTCCTTAACCTAGCTCCTAAGATAAGTAGTAGTGTCAGAATTGGCTTGCGTTTCCTACATTTCGACAGAATCCAAACTGATCTTCTGAGGTAATCTTCCACCAGTTTTTCCATTTATCTGTTTTTCAGTGGCGACTTATTAAACTGATAGTTAGGTAGTTTTCACACCTGTCAGTAGCTGCTTTCTGTGGATATTGAATTATTATATTCTTCTTGAAGTCTGAGGGTATTTCGCCTGTCTCATACATCTTGCTCACCAGATGGTAGAGTTTTGTCACGGCTGGCTCTCCCAAGGGTATCAGTAGTTCTAATGGAATTTTGTCTACTCCCAGGGCCTTGTTTCGACTTAGGTGTTTCATTGCTCTGCCGAATTCTTCACGCAGTGTTATATCTCCTATCTCATCTTCATCTATGTCCTCTTCCATTTCCATAATACTGCCCCCAAGTACATTGCTCTTGTACAGACCCTCTATATATTCCTTCCACCTTCCTGCTTTTCCTAATTTTGCTTAGGACTGGTTTTCCATCTGAGCTCTTGATATTCATACAGGTGGTCCTCTTTTCTCCAAACGTCTCTCTAATTTTCCTGTAGGCAGTATTTATCTTACTCCTAGTCATATATGTGTCTACATCCTTACATTTGTTGTCTAACCATCCCTGCTTAGCCATTTTGCACTTCCTGTCAATGTCATTTTTGAGATGTTTGTATTCCATTTTGTCTGATTCATTTTATGCATTTTTATGTTCTCTCCTTTTATCGATTAAATTCATTATCTCTCTTGTTACCCAAGGATTTCTACTAGAGCTCGTCTTTTTATGTACTTGATCCTGTGCTGTCTACACTATTTCATCTCTGAAAGCTACCCATTCCCCTTTTACTGTATTCCTTTCCCCTGTTGTCAGTTGTTCTCTAATGCTCTCTCTTTAACTCTCTACAACCTATGGTTTTTTTTTCAGTTTATCCAGGTCCCATCTCCTTAAAGTCCTACCTTTTTGCAATTTCTTCACTTTTACTCTATGGTCCGTAACCAATAAATTGTGGTCAGAGTCCACATCTGCCCTGGAAATGTCATAGAATTTAAAACCTGGTTCCCAAATCTCTGTCTTACTGTTATGTAATCAATCTGAAATCTTTGAGTGTCTCCACGTCTCTTCCACATATACAACCTTCTTTCATGATTCTTAAACATCCATATTTAGTTTTCCTATTACCAAATTCCAGACCAAAATTAATATAAAATTTTTGTCTCCCTTAAATATCTGAATAATTTTTTTTCTCATCATACATTTCTTCAATCACTTCATCTAGTTGGCATATAAACTTGTACTACTGTGCTAGGCATTCACCATACTGTTCGTTGTAACTTATCCACATTCCTAATTTTTATTCATTATTAATCCCACTCCTGCATTACCCCTGATTTTGTATTTATAACCCTGTATTCACCTGACCAGAAGTCCAGTTTCTCCTGCCATTGAACTAACTTATTCCCGCTATGTCTGACCGTAATCAATCCATTTCCCTTTTTAAGTTTTCCACCATACCTGCCCAGTTAAGGTGTCTGACATTCAATGCTCGTATCCATAAAACCCCAGCTATGTTTCTCCTGATAATTATGTCCTCACGAGCAGTCCCTGACCGGAGATCCAAATGAGGAAATATTATACCTCTGTAATATTTTACCTAACAGGATGCCATAATCATTTAACCCTACAGCAATGCTGTATGCCCCCAAGAAAACTTATGGCTGTAGTTTCCCCTCGCTCTCAGCCATTTGCAGTACGAGCAGAGCAAGGCCATTCTGCTTGATGTTACAAGGATGTTCAGTCAATTGGTGCCCTTCTTTAGGAACCACACATTTTCCTGACCTCTCAACAGATACCGCTGCATTGTGGCTGCACCTACGTTACGGCTATCTGTATCACTGAGGCACGTAAGCCTTCCCATCGACAGCTAGGTCCACGGTTCACTGGGTTAAGGGGGGGAGGGATACAGAGCTACATAATTACAATCGCTGACAGCAATCATTTTGAATACAGCCAAGTGTCGTGTGAAAACACACACATTCATTTCTCTCAGGAAGTAATAAGGGTTTAGTTTATTTCCAAGACAGAAATGAAATTTTGGTTAAATAGCGTGCATACACATAACATACATAACATTTATTGATGTGCTACGGTGGTCTTGCTCTATGCCTTCTAATTGATTTCATAAACTGTTGCCAGATAGTTTATGAAGCTGCCCACATTACCATTGTCATTTTGTTTCAGGGTATCTGCGCAAGTAGTAGCACTGCACGAAAATAACAATCTTGAGTCTCCTTAGTTTTTGTTGGTGTGGAGGATCTGGGTGTATCACATCCTCCTGATTCCACGTCGTTTGTTCTGGCCATAGCTGTTGCACTACTCAATCTGATTCACCCAGAAGCCTCCATGTCATTTCCTTCTGCAGCACTATTGGTGGAAGCTGCTACAGCATCACTTTCATGTCACGAGCTTCCATCTCTCTGAAATGTACAAAATAATGATTAGGATGCTGAAGGAAATTAGGCCATGCACTTTCAAAGGAATCGTCCCGGCATTTCACTAAAGTGATTTAGAGAAATGATGCAACAGCCAAATCAGGTTGCCTGGACACATGTTTGAACCACTGTCTTTCTGAATACGATTCCTTTGTGCTATCCACTGCTCCACCTCGTTCAGTATGATTTTTAGCAGTAGTACTAGCAGATGCAAAAATTTAATTTCTATAAATTATATTTAGCGTGAAATACCCAAACGGCAATAAACTAAGACATTGAGAAGTTTAATTGAATCGAGTAATCTGTAGATTCCTGCTGCTGGTAATTATTAAAATCACTGCTCAGATATAGTGCCATCCATTAGATAGAGGTTGTTTCACTTAATAGGCCACAAAGAGGCCTACGCAAATATGAAAACTTATCTGAGAAATACAGATACTGTGACAGCAGAAGTGAAGGGGCATATGAAGATTTCACTTTGACACAGTAAGTGCTGGCTCACATAGCATGGTTGGATGAGATTTCTGGATGAAGTACTGGTCCCATCCCCACTATATTTATGTAATTGAATTAAGGTCACAAAATATCTCATTTATGTGTTATACATAAGCCTGCTGTACAAATACACTCACCGATGGCGGGGCGCCAGAATGCACATCGACATACACTACGTGTAAGGCACTTATTTCCAAAAGCCACAAAGAATCCGCAACCTAAATGTAAGAAAAATAATGGAAGGGTACATGCATGCAATTAACTTATGCCAAACAGAAGGGCAAAAACCGTTTTGAGTACGTAACTGGAGTTACATTCAGTAGATGTTGACAAAGCTACCTTGCTGTTTAGAGATAAGTAAGGCCCTTATAGAAACTCAAGTTCTGCTGATAGCGTATAGCTGGCTCATACAGTTGAAAATGATTAGCACCTAATTTCAGCAAGTGCGAGAATTTGTTTGGAGGCTGCTGAGGGATACACTATCAAGTAGAGTATGTGTGGTGTTTATAATGCAAAAGGTGAACGTTGAATACTTACAGGATCTGTCCCACCTACACGTCTGGTCTTTATGCCACGAGGAAGCCGTTTTGCTAGAAAGTCTGAAGTTGGCAGCCGTGTAAGTTGAGATGCACTCCACTCTGCTGCGTTGGAGTTGTGGAGTGTTTACCAGGGCAGTACTGGCACAGCTCGGTATAAAGCTGGGTTCCCACGGGGCGTGATCACGAATGTGTACCACGCTTTCGTGCTTGATTTAGTGCCATGACACGAGGGAAACCATCAGTCGTGGGGCGTGGACAGTTCACACGGAGGTGGAGTGTCAACGAGAGCGTAATTCAGTTGATCGCGTGAAGCTGGCCGTGAACGAGCTCCTTATCGAGAGTTGTGCTGTGCTGAGTTCGGGTTTTGCTACCGTTTTGGCACAGAGAATGAACCGGTTGGTGGAACCTCAAGAAAAACGGAAGAAAAGACGATGGTGGGTCGGGAACTGGACACTTCAAAGAACATCGAGAGCACATAATTTGGTTGACATGGAACTAAGAAACCATTATCCTGAAGATTTCAACATCTTATTACGAATGTCTCGTGCGCAGTTTGACTACCTTTTGGAACGCGTTTCACGTCTGATTTCAAAATCAGATACTAATATGAGACAAGCAGTAAAAGCAAAAATTAAACTTCAAGTAACTTTACGCTGTTTAGCCACAGGGGACTCTTTTAAAAGTCTAGAATATTTATTTCGTGTTCCAAAGAACACAATTACTAAATTTACACCTGAAACCTACGAAGCGGTCCACAAGGCACTTATGGAATACATACACGTAATTACAATAACATATAGTATGCAACTTTTCCTTTTATTATTTATTTGAATTTTCAACATAGTAATGTACGAGTATTCTAGGTCTAAGTATTTAAGGAATAGAAAGAAACAACAATACGAAAATGGTTGATCAGCACAATAAAATTGATCATTTAAAATATTACCAGCATAGAAAAAAGTAATCGTTTGAGTAATAAAATAAGATCGACCTATAAATTTGTAAATAAATAGTCATCTGAGAAATCAGCACTCATATTTGATTCTCTCTCACTTGGTAGTGTTGATTTTGTTATTGTAGGGGACGATGCGTTTCCGCTAAAGACTTATCTGATGAAACCTTACAGTCGGCGCAACATGTCTCGATAGGAAAGGATCTACAACTATCGAGTTTCAAAGGCTCGGAGAGTTGTAGAAAATACTTTCGGCATACTTGCGAGTAAATTTAGAGTATTTGAAAAGACAATATCTTTAAAAATACAGTCGGTGGACAAAGTAGTACTAGCCTGCTGGTCGTTGCACAACTGGCTGCGGAAAACGAATCCCGCCTACATCTCACGAGGTTTAATTGACTTCGAGGATGAAAACCATCGTATTTTCCCCGGATCGTGGCGTCAAGAGGAAATTACTGGCCTACAGAACCTTCCACAAACTGTTAACAGACATCCACATCGACAGGCTCAACAAATTCGGGATACGTACCGTGATTACTTTAGTAATGAAGGTGCTGTGCCCTGGCAAAATGTACTACTCGGCGACGTTCCAAATACAGAACTGTAGAGCACATCAGTGTCAATATTGTGCTCAGTTATTTTGTACATGGTTGTCTTCAATTAGGATGTGTCACAAAGTAATTGCATTGCTAGAAATATTTTATCATAAGAATGTATTGTTACAGTGCTAGCTATTGTTGTATTAAAAGAAGCTGGTACAGTTCCTATGATATGCCTACTATTCTGTATAATCGTTGTAAAAACTGATGTAATAATGTAAATGTAAGGAACAATTTTGAAAATGTATAAAATTTCAAATATGGAAACAAACTTTTATTTCACATACCAGATTTGATAGTGTG
This sequence comes from Schistocerca nitens, assembly GCF_023898315.1. Lineage (NCBI taxonomy): Eukaryota > Metazoa > Arthropoda > Insecta > Orthoptera > Acrididae > Schistocerca > Schistocerca nitens. The sequence goes on from NC_064624.1 coordinate 206,149,558, forward strand.
GCTCGCTGCTGAACGAATGGGCGAATTAAAGAATTCATCTTGTCAAACCAGAAGATTTTTGGTTTATTAACCTCATCAGTGCCAGCTCCAGACCATTCGCTTTCAATTTTTTTCTTCAGTTCCTGACAATACGAACTCCTCAAGTTTTTAAATTTCGCAATTACTTCTTTCGCTCCGACCCATGGAATTTGGAGCGCATGAATAATTCTTTTGGCAGCAGCCATTCTTGCATCTCGGTCTCTGTATTCTTCTCTGTTTACATCATACAAGACCTGCTCAGTAGCGTAAAGTTCCAGAAATTCTAAAGTTTCACCGTCTTGCAACTTGATCACACGACCTTTAATGGCACTAGTTGCCATCTTCTTGTTCGTAGCACTAGGTGTTGTAATCTGACACTGCCACAGACGAGGCAAACTCACAACTGAAAAACACGTTTGATATGAAGCGTGAGCCCTCACGCCTGCCCGTGACGTCACAGTCAAGCTGACGTCTCTTGGTTCACACGGCTAGTGTTCCACGACGGCATCCTCACTCCAGCGTGTCACGTCCGGTGGGAACCCGGCTTAAAGGGAAGTACGGCCATCCTGCTCTGCTGTGTTTGCTGCCATCCGCAGTTGCCTGAAATCGCATCTCGTGACATTAGCAGCCATTGTGGGCCCAAGCGTTTTGTGTGAAGCGTGGGAAGTGCTGTGTATTTTCAAAGTTTTACGTAGAACGATGCCTCAGTGCTGTGCTTTCGGCTTTTCGGTTCGAGGCAAAAAGGGAGGAAAACTGTACAGAATTCCTTCTGAAGGGAGCGATGCAACGAGAAGGAGAATATGGCTGATGAAAATCAGTGGAGCCACCTGGCAGCCCACAAGAAACCCTCGCTTGTGCGTGGAAAGTACAGTTTTTATTCATCAGTGCAAATCATCTTCTGGTTTAAGAATAGCTGTGTAACAAACTTGCTCTATCTTGACTCACTTCGTGATCAGATTTGCTGCGTCATTACACGTGGTCAGCCTCAAGCCGGTCAAGTTTATTTTAAAAGGTGCATTGTTTGCAAGCCTATTTTTTTTGGACAAACCATAGTGAAAGCTATATATTTATAGTAAATCTGTAATGTACTGACTGCTATAAAGGCATATTATTTGCAGCACGAAAGATGTAATAGGTAAACATTGTTTTTCGTTTCGTAGATAGTTTGTAGGTCCAACTGTTGAAGACAGAAACTGCAGTATTCGGATGTTTTAATGTATGTTGTTGTGTCCTCCAAAAAATATTCTATTATGGCTATCTGAACATTAAAGATCAATAACAACGCCTCATTTTGAGTAAATTTTGTGAAAATAACTATTGTGATAATGACGTGCCTCTTTAAAGTAAATATTACTCGCATTTAATAGTGTAGGACAACCGTTTCGACTAACATTGAAATAAATGAAAAAAATAGCATAGTTGAATTGCAAAGTCAGTCGTAACAGTACAGTATATTTATAATTACTTCTTTTAACACAGCATCTTGTATAATCAGCAGTCTCAGATGCAAATACTACACTATGTGATCAAAAGTATCCGGACACATGCCTGAAAATAACTTAAAAGTTCGTGGCGCCCTCCGTCAGTAATGCTGGAATTCAGTATGGTGTTGGGCCACCCTTAGCATTGATGACAGCTTCCACTCTCGCAGGCATATTTTCGATCAGGTGCTGGAAGGTTTCTTGGGGAATGGCAGCCCATTCTTCACGGAGTGCTGCACTGAGGAGACGTATCGATGTCGGTCGGTGAGGTCTGGCACGAAGTCGGCGTTCCAAAACATCCCAAAGGTGTTCTGTAGGATTCAGGTTAGGACTCTGTGCAGGCCAGTCCATTACAGGGATGTTGTCGACATGTAACCACTCCGCCACAGGCCATGCATTATGAACAGGTGCTCGATCGTATTGAAAGATGCAATCGCCATCCTCAAATTGCTCTTCAACCGTGGGAACCAAGAATGTTCTTAAAACATCAATGTAGGCGTGTGCTGTGATAGTGCCATGCAAAACAACAAGGCATGCAAGCTCCCTCCACAAAAAACACGACCACACCGTAACACCACCGCCTCCGAATTTTACTGTTGGCACTACACACGCTGGCAGATGACATTCACCGGGCATTCGCCGTACCCACACCCTGCCATCGCATTGCCACATTGTGTACCGTGATTCGTCACTCCACACGACGTTTTTCCACCGTTGAATCGTCCAATGTTTACGCTCCTTACACCGAGCGAGGCGTCGTTTGGCATTTACCAGCGCGATGTGTGGCTTATGAGTAGCCGCTCGACCGTGAAATCCAACTTTTCTCGCCTCCCGCCTAACTGTCAAGGTACTTGCAGTGGATCGTGATGCAGTTTGCAATTCCTGTGTGGTGGTCTGGATAGATGTCTGCCTATTACACATTACGACCCTCTTCAACTGTCGGTGGTCTCTGTCAGTCAACAGACGAGGTCAGCCTGTACGCTTGTGTGCTGTCGAGTCCCTTCAGGTTTCCACTTCACTGTGACATCAGAAACAGTGGACCTAGGGATGTTTAGGAGTGTGGAACTCTCGCGTACAGACGTCTGTCACAAGTGACACCCAATCACGTGACCACGTTCGAAGTCCGTGAGTTGCGCGGAGCGCCCCATTCTGCTCTCTCAGGATGTCTGATGACTACTGAGGTCGCTGATATGGAGTTCCTGGCAGTAGGTGGCAGCACAATGCACCTAATATGGAAAACATACATTTTTGAGGGTGTCCGGATACTTTTGATCACATAGTGTATTATGCAACAGCATCACTTTGAAGAAGATACTATTAGGATATAACGTGAAAACCTACCTGTTTTAGTATGTAATATTTAGTTCAGCAATTATACTTGATGTAGTGTTTCCTTTCCTCGGGGTTCTGCCGTGAAAATACAAAATAGAAAATCTGATTGGGTTTTGAATTTAGATGGAATAAGTTACGGATAAGGCGGACTTCGTATTACTGAGTGCTGTAATTTGACCGTGGATGGCAGATCGGATCGGTAACACTACAAAAAGCGACTGTAAGGAAATAGCATCAGAAATAAGTTGCAATTTACCTTATAATTCCGTCAAACGTAGTATCTATTATAATATAGTCTTCGCGGCTGCATCTGGAATACTTCTCGATTTTCTTGTAGGATGTTCTTTTTTTTATTGTTCGCTGGTCCTCTTGTTCTCTGTCTGATGAAAATTTCTTGATGTTCTCACTGTCTGGATTAATTTATAAATTTGAGGATAACCATTGCAAATCACTACTGAAATAACGTGAAGACACCGTGTGTTCGTTTTATAATGTAGTTTTAATTTCCACTTAAAATCATTCTTTAACATCAGCGCCAAAAAATACACGTCTTAAACGTATGGAGACAAGATAACAGGAGAGTGATGAACTAGTTGTTAAAAAAAGCACCTACGCAAAAAAAAAAAAAAAAAAAAAAAAAAAAAAAAAAATCTGTCGCTGGCACAGCACTCTTCTGCACGCGTGATCGTAAATGACATCTTTGCTGTGGCGGAGGCACGGTAGTCAAAGTACCGTTACATGGAGGATGAATATACATTGTGCAGATGAAAAATACACTTCATAAATGTGTGGACAAATGATGTATAGGCCTAATTAAATGTTACAGATGACCAGTGACTAAAGTCATAGTTAGAAGTTTTGCCTCGTCAGACTCCAAAGATTCAAAAATGAGTACAGAAAGGGAATCATAATTAGTGAGTAAAAATAGTGTAATTTTGGCTACAGTAATTGAACTACTGCTTTCATTTGTGTCAGGACAAATTACCTGTGTCATGTTATGAAAACTGCGTTACTATGAATAATTTATTTTACAATTGACATTTGTATTTGTTAGCATATTGAAATGTCTTGTCAATTGAGCTACAGTGGCATATATTACCTGAAATCTAATTAACTGAGGAACTGCATACATAATATATTATTTTGTGAAATCCTTACTTACTATTTGTAAGTGTATTATTGCATTATGACTTGTAGACCTGTTTATGCAAAACATTACCACTAATCGTACTTTATTTTGTCTTAAATACTGTCATCACTGCCTTTCAATTTTGTATCATATTGGTAAACTGGAAATGTCGAAGCTTATTTCTTTCTGTCTTGAAGGGCTAAGATTTGTACCGGTGCACCTGAATTAGTTGAGAAAGTAAAATACATCTGATGTAATACTTAATGTTTTGTGCACCAGTGTGTCTTGAAACTTTGTCCGAATTTAGAAACTTACAACCTATCTTTTGCTCACAGAAAAGTTTCAAAGAAATGTTTATGCCGCTGGGATTCTGATTGTGTAAATTTGTATCACACATACTGGTCAGCTGTTTTTATTCCCAGATTTGGACTTACATTTCCGTAACAGCATACTCAGTATATGTTCAACTGCCTCTTCATTCTGTGCAGATACTCTTAATATTTAACTGGATAGCTTCCAGAATTTTTTTATTACAGCATTATACGAAGGTAATCCAGTAAGAGATTGTGCGTGACCGAGTTAGTATTAGCATGGGTTTGGCATTGAATTTGTAACTCTCAACTTCAGACTACACCAAAGTTTTGCCAGTATTTCCACCTTTCACTCAAGATTAAGACCTTTTCCCGGTTTTTAGGATAGTTACGTCGTACACAGCCTGGCGCGAGTCACAGTACTGTAGGTTTCTGCTCGGCTTTCCTACCGGCAATCTGCTGTGACGAGTTCGCAGGTAGGTGCAGGGAAAAGGATGAAAAGGAACCACTAAAGTTCAGTGCAATAATTGACTTTCAAGTATTTGATCCTAGCCAGTTTCAGTTACCTTAAAGACCGTACAAATATTATTATTATCGTTATTATTAGTATTATTTTGTAAGGAAACCTTGCAGCATGCTGATATACACTTCAAAACTAAAATGCCAGCACACCCACTACAGTGAATTTTGCACTTACCTCGGATGATGATGATGATGATGATGATGATTAGTGTTTTAGGGCGCACAACAGCAAGGTTATCAGCGCCCGTTCCCAAAAGTTCAATTCAGAGCCGAATTGTGAGAGAAATGTTATTGTTCAAATTGCAAGATTGGACACAGCACATCAAGACAGGGTGATAAAACTAAAATTAAAATAGCAGTACAAACGGGTAAAAAAGGAATTAATGGCGGCTGAGTGACCACTTACAAATAATGGGTGACCAAACCACCGGACAGCACATTAAGACTTCAATCCCAATATTTTGGGAAGAAGGCCAGACATCACACAAAAACGTAAAACTCTAGCGACACTCGCCTCATTATTAGTTAAAAGAGAGGGTAGGTCTGGTGGGAAACTGAAATCTTCCCTCAAACCCGCATATAAAACACACTCAGTTAAAATATGTCGTATCGACAGCCGCTTCCCACATGTCCGACACGTTGGTGGCTCCTCACGACGTAATAGAAAACCATGTGTCAAAGGACAATGTCCTATTCTAAGCCGGGTAAGGGCTACTTCCTCAGCGCGTCGATGGCGGAAGGAGGTGAGCCACGGTCGGACAGAATCCTTCACCGCTCGCAACTTATTATCCCTCACGTCCAGCCACTGAGCCTCCCACCAACGCATGACCTTCCGAGTCACGAAAGACGTAATGGCCTGCAGGGGGACGGAACAGCGAGCAGGAGGTGGGATGGAGCAAGCCTCCTTGGCAGCCGCATCTGCAAGTTCATTGCCAGGAATCCCTGTGTGCCCTGGAACCCAGCAGAAAATTACGTCCTTACCCTGCTGTTGCAAGAGCAGGAGTGCGTCCTGCACCTCTTGCACCATCTGATCTGCTGGGTACATCTGTTCAAGAGCGTGTAGAGCACTTTGGGAATCAGAGCAGATGATGAATTTCGTGCCACGATGTCGGCGCATATGCTCTAATGCTTGCAGAATGGCAAACAGTTCTGCATAGTAAACTGAGAACTGCTCTGGGAGCCCTATCCGATGGACAGTATCGGGAAACACAGCAGAGCAGCCCATAAAATCACCCTGTTTAGACCCATCCGTGTAAACAGTAATAAAATCGGAATGGCGTTCTAAAATCTCAGTAAGTTTAATTTTAAAAAGGTGGTCTGGGGTACAATACTTCCTGTAAGCAGCCAGATCAAGAAGTAATCTTGGCCTTTGTAGTCGCCAGGGAGTACCCTACTCCATCCCTGGTGGAGTACCTTAATGCACTTACCTCGGAACGAACTCACCAAAACGCTAACCGCTCCTGATGTGGTGCAGAGTGATGAAGTTATCAGGGTGCGAAATTGACGCCTGTTTCACACACACTTTACAAATCCTCAAGCTAAAGAGTTCACAATTTTGACGCGAGTTAAGTGTATGGTACATTGGCATGTTCCAACTGTCCTACGAGGCAGAAAGCAAGTCCTGTTTGCCGCTACAAATGCTCATCACACCGTCATTATTGAACTGAACTATTTGTTTAAAAGAATAAAACTTGACCAGCAGACGCACGCGCGCGCGCACACACACACACACACACACGTGCACACACGTGCACACACACACACACACACGTGCACACACACACACACACACACACACACACACACACACACACACTGTGCATGTTGAGAACATGTTTCGAAAGTAATTTTTCTCTAATAAACTCATTCATCATACTCTTTAGTAGTTTAAATCACTGCGGAATGGACTTTAAATGCTTTAAAAAAATAAAATGTGAACCAATCTCCGCCTCCCCGTGCTAAACACGGATCCATCCAGTACTTTAAAGTTATAACTTGTTATTTATAATTATGTAAATATTTTGCTTGTGTCTTTACAAGTATTTCTTTCAGTGTGACCTGTATAGGTAATGCTTTACATAGTAGTAATTCCACTTTACAACTGTTTCATGTAACCCGATCATCAAGATAGGTCGTCCCACAGCTTACGATGTCGTCTTCCGAACCTCGTCCTCGGGTCTGTCGCACCCGGTCACTGCCTACCACAACATCTGACTGCTCCGGTAACACTGCAATCCGTAGTAATTACCTTATTCGAACAAATGTCACAGTGAGAGAATCGCATCTTCTGCATAAATTGTCAAACTATTTGCATAAAAAAGGATGTCACAACTTCCAAACACTTGCCAATACAGCAACTTCATACTCGATTAAATGTGACAACGGAGAAACCGGGTTGGAGTACCGACAATATTACGGAAGATAGAGTGGTGCTCCCTCTAAAAGTGACACGTACTTTGTCATATTCCATTTACAAACTTAGTGGCTGCTACGCAGCCAATGATGAATATCGTGAAACTTCCTGGCAGATGAGTGTTGTGTACTGGATACTCTCTCAGTAGTGTATGGACTTAACTAAATACTGTTTGCACTGTATTTTTTGTTGTGCTTTGCCATATTCCATTTCCTGTTTAAATGTGCATTTTTATTTCCGTATTTATTTTTTTATTCTTGTCGACGGTACGGTACTAACTGTTACGCTGCGTTCCATTTTGTGATTAGAGACAAATATTTTTGAAAGTGAATTTTTGTATCAGACTGCTATTTTCAGTTGTGATTAAAGATATTGGCTAACTTTAGACTCAATGTTAAAATCTGCTACAGTTGTAAAAATTATTTATTTCTAGAAAGAAAAGCACTATCCAGTTTTAAGTCATATGTTCCATCTTCAGGAGCATATTAAAATGTGAGACCAAAAGGATGCAAAACTAAGGTTAAAACAGTGCATATCCCCGGTACATTCCACACAAGAGAATATCCTCTTCAGTACTCGGCCTGCCAGAAAGCTTCTTGCAGAGGAGGGCAACGGTCCAGGGTCGGAGACGTACCACACGCGGATCCACAAGTAGACAGATCAGCGGTCTTTCGAACACATTGCTTCATAGAAACCCATCAGACCTGTACAACACACCCAAAGCCCCCCCCCTTTTTTTCTTCCTTCCAACTATTCAGAAATAAATAATTTTTACACCTGTTATGGGTTTTATCACTGACAATGAAGAACAGTTGCGGACGAACCGTGAATAGCGACTTTGGAATTTCTCGAGTGAAGTCATTTTCCTGTGTAGGCTTTTGCTCTATTTTGAGAGGAAACACTGCATTACATAGTTTAGCAATTAGCCGATTTTAACTCCTCGGGCATTGTCGAGCAGTATCACAGAACAAATTATTTGTTAACAGCACGATATAGTCCTTATCACATTGGTGTGCACAGAATAGCATGTGATACAATCCCTAATAAAGAGTTTTACACACCCAGATTATCTACTGGCACGCTATCCCATTTATGAACTGTGTATGTAAAAATGGGAAAAGTGCAGCCATGCTTTTCAAGATTCTGAGGAAAGTAGGGGGTAGGTGGGTAATATACAACACGTACAAGCGTCGAGAGGGAACAATAAGAGTGGAAGACCGAGAACGACGTGCTCGGATTAAAAAGGCTGTAAGACAGGGATGTAGTCTCTTAGCCCTAGTGTTCAATCTATACAACGAAGAATCAATGGTGGAAATAAAAGAAAGGTTCGAGAGTGGAATTAAAATTCGAGGTGAAAGGGTATCGGTGATAAGATTTGCTGATGTCATTGCTATCCTGAGTGAAAGTGAAGAAGAATTATGCAATCTGCTCAATGGAATGAACAGTCTAGTAAGTACAGAAAATGATTTTGAGAGTAAATCGAAGAAAGACGAAGTTAATGAGAAGTAGTAGAAATGAGAACAGCGAGAAACTTAACATCAGGATTGATGGTCACAAAGTAGATGATGCCAAGGAATTCTGCTACGTAGGCAGTACAATAACCAATGACGGACGGAGGAAGGAGGACATCAAAATCAGACTAGCGATGGCAAAAAGGGCATTCCTTGACAGTAGAAGTCTACTAATATCAAATATCGGCCTTGATTTGAGGAAGAAATTTCTGAGAATGTACATCTGGAGTACAGCATTGTATGGCAGCGAAACACAGATGGTGGGAAAACTGGAGCAAAATAGAATTGAAGCATTTGAGATGTAGAGTTACAGCAGAATGTTGAAAATTAGGTGGACTGATAAAAGTAAGGAATGAGGAGATTCTGGGCAGAATCGGAGAGGAAAGGAATGTGTGGAAAACACTGATAAGGAGAAGGGGACAGAATGGTAGGACATCCATTAAGACATCAGGGAATGACTTCCGTGGTACTACAGGGAGCTGTAGAGGAAGACAGAGACTGGAATACATCCTGCAAATAGTTGAGGACGTAGGTTGCAAGTGCTACTCTGAGATGAAGAGGTTAGCACAGGAAAGGAATTCATTGTGTGTCACTTCAAACTAATCAGAAGACTGATGACTCAAAAAATAAATAAGTTGATAGATAATGCACAAACGGACAAGATTAATTCCTACAGTATGAAATAAAGTGTTTATTTTGAAAATAAAACGGCAGCCTACACAGAAAAATGATTTCCATCATGAAATTCACTGCAGCTATGGATCCACATATACAAAAGGCTAACTTTCATATGGAGCAAGTTAGTTTTCGTGTCGGGCCGTCGTGTACGCCTATCGAATCCCAGCACTGGTCCCAACTGGCTGCCAAGTATTATGCGACATGCAAGGTATTGTTGCCTCTCGGAAATGCTCACATGAAGCATGGCGGCCACTGTGATTGTGTGGACTCGGAGGGGCTCCGACGTCTCGGCTCCGTTGCCTCCGGGCAGTAGCTGTAACGAACGTGCCACAGTCGTCATTCGAGTGGTCGATAGGTCGTAAACAGTGTGAAGGCTGTGTGGGTTTTCTTTATTTTTAGAGTGCAAATTTGCTTTCCTACTGTTGCCGGTTGTCCGGCTGTGTTCTTTCATCCAGTAGTTCCAGTCAACTTTGCCGAGTTCAGGGGTTCGCCAGTATTTGCACCGTTTGTGTTTCTTTAGCTTGGCGTAGGTCGTTAAACATCCCTAGTAAGGAGCTCCTTTGGGCGCTTACATTTCCACCTACAGCAGCGACTGAGGTTTCCCCGCTTTCGGACGGATGCGTCGTTCGAGTGTCTCTAAGTTCCAATACAGTCACGTGGCGTGTTTCTCGAATACCTCGGTGACAGTCTCGAGGTGGTATTCGTCGTGGAGGTCCACGGTGTGCTCGTATCGTGGAGCGTGGCTTACGATACCTGGCACTTCGTTCTGTACGAACTGTAGGCGTGTTGGAGCTGTGTCTTTCCAGACTGGAGCTGCACATGTCATCAGCGATCTAATTGGTGTAACGTACACGGACTCCGACACCCTCTTATTCGGTGTGCTTTGCCTCTTAAGTATCAGGTATAGTTGTCGGAGCATCGCACGTGCTTTCTCGGCAATATATTTCTGGTGCAGCCGGACACCTATGTAACTGACTTTCTCACAGAAATGTATTTGGTATGTGTGTAATGTCATATGTCTGCAGTGGCGGTGTTTCTGTAGTTGCTTCAGTCTACAGGTTAAGAGAACTACTTCACAATTCTTGACTTTTCCCTCAATACACCACCGTTCCGACCGAGGCTCGGCAGTTCCGAATTCTACCTGTAGTCGTGAGTTCGCGTTAGACGGCTTCCGATTGCGCCCTACGGTGGTGGTGTCACCCGCACAGATGGCAACCGTTTCGTTTTGTGTTATCCGAGACTACTCTTCACAGTTCGCTCTGGAAACGTCACTTCAACCATTCTGGTTCATTGGAAAACTTTATTCTCAAAACTTCTAGAAAAAATCTGTAAAATCAAATGAATCCTAATATGGGAACAAACCGATCACCGATTATTCTGTAACACTGCACTCAATAACGTGAGCTCCGTCCGAGTGCTCACTCGTATTGCAACGTAACAGATTGAGACAGGTATTGTAGTATACGATACATCAGTTGAGTACGCATCACGATCTCATTCACTTCCAGTACACATTAGTTGTATTTCTACATTTTCAATTTTTCACTAATTATTATTATTATTATTATTGATATTTATAGCTCCACACAGAAATTCTTTAATTGAATCTATAACCAACCAAATTTTGTAAAAGGACATGTATAATTGCTTATTATGTAAACAGCTATCACATTATCTTCAGTACAAAGTGAAACAAAGTAATTTATATAAAATAATGTGAACCATCATAAGAAATCATTATACTTGGAGAGAAGTGAAATTATAATTTATGTTTAAAATTAACTTTTGTAAAATTAATTATTTACACTTACAATTTGAAGGCATGGAAATTTATTAAACTCTAGTACATAAATTACAGTTATATTTTGCCATAAATTGCAATTATATTTTGTCATGCAGCATTTAGATGACTTTATAACTACTACTTGTAACTGGAAATCATTAAAATGTTATTATTAATACAGGGTGTATACATGGACAGGGGGAAAAAAAAAAATCACGGATTATTCACGCAGATCCCAGATATAGACACACTTTTTCTTGGGCAAAAGTACACTATACCCCCGGTGAAAGTACCTTTTTCCAAAGTAAGTGACAATGTACTTTCCATTGGAACTGTAAAACTTGCCAATCCTTTTAATGGTGAAGGTTTTTCACACTTTGAGAAATGAGAAGCAGCAAAAATATCCCATTTTGGAAAAATCTTTAATGTGCGGCAACACTTAATTTTTTGCTGTTTTTTTTTCCGAGAGTGTAGTTAGGCAGGAGCCTTGGAGTACAGCTTGAACTGCAGCAGCTGAATTTTTCTGACAAGCACAATTATAAATTTCACTACTGTGCACCAAAAATTGTGTGTGTTACCTGGCTGAATATAAGTTCTTTCGAGCACTTTGACTTTTCCATGATGATGATGATGATGATGAAGTCCCATACTCCGTGACGGAGCGTAGGGGAACGATGCAGGAGACCCGCACCACTGTACTAGGCAAGGTCCTAGTGGGGGTGGTTTGCCATTGCCTTCCTCCGACCGTAACGGGGATGATTGATGATGATGATGATGATGATGATGATGATGATGATACAACAACACCCAGTCATCTCGAGGCAGGTGAAAATCCCTGACCCCGCCAGGAATCGAACCCAGGACTCTGTGCTTGGGAAGCGAGAACGCTACTGCAAGACCACGGTAGCGTCTCTTCCATAGAAAAGCCAATTACGGGTGAAGCTGCTCGAGAACTCACTTTGCGCTGTTTTTTGTAGGATAATTATACTTTTTGCTATCAGTATTGCATAATTTGTAACCTATGGAAGAACTAAAATAAAAATGGAAAACTAATCTCGAAACTTGGTCTTTCTTAGCACGTGTCACCCTTTAAGATATATCAAACACAAATGCGGCAGCAATCTTTTAAATAACGGCACAAATAGCTGGTCTTCCGGGCTCGAAATTTCTAAGTGGCCGGTCTTCGAAGTGTTACGTTTTGAATGAGAATCAAACACTCCACGATTTAAGAAATTCATCCCACATTCTCACATGTGACGTAATTCATCTCGTGTAAACAGAAATTTACTTTCAAAGTAACACTCCTCAAAAAACGATTTGCAACATCTTAAAAGTGACCTGTTCAAAATGTAAGCAGTCGTGACGTCACGCTCATTGTAAGCAGTCTGTTGTTACGAAGTACTGCACACAGTCTTTGACATACTTTGCTGTCCGCAGACACTTGTGTACGCACTGTGTTTTGCTGTTGTGAATGGCGCATTTTCTTTGCATTTGAAGTTTTCCTTTTGTGTTATTCTCTCATTTATGTAACATTACCTACCAGTCAACATTACAAAAATTTGACTGGGAACTAAAACAACAAAAAATTCCCTGGTATTTCCTGGATGACAAAATCACTGGGTTTTTCCCAGATTTGCCGGTAATAACGCACGTCTGCCTGTCAAACTGGTACGCTGTGTCCACCGACCAGATGAACTGAAATAAAATGACAGCACAACACTGCCAGCCTCGAGATCTCGTCTGGGGTCGTTCGACTGCCCGGTGCGAGTTGTTCTACTTTACGCCATGACGGCAAATTGTGCATCTCTGAGGAATGCGAGAGGAAATGATTAAGACGTCAGATACACCCAGACTCTGCGCAAAGAAAATCTCTGACCCGGCAGGGAATCGAACCCTGGACCCCACGGTTTAGAGGTGGCACCTCTACCGCTACAGCACGAGCTGCAGACTGACGGCCAATAAAGTACAATGCAGACCGGCAGTTCAGTTCGTATCATTACGGGACAGACACAGTATGTCAGTCAGTCTGTGTGGAAGTGAATTTTAAAGTGCTGTTTGTGTCTTCCGGGTGCATACTTAGTGCAAACTTAAATGCTCCAAACAGAAAGAACTTAGGACTTTACTTTTTAACAACGAGCAGATGTGATCGTCAACATTATTACACACCTGAACATACAAAGCTAAGTGGTTTTGATCACAGTGTGACATCTCTAGTTCTAAAAAAAGTTAAACTTGCAAATAAGCTTTGTATTTCACACGAATTATGATTCATTAACTTGTAATTGGATAGATAAAAAATCTACTCGCCAAGTCGCAACAGAACACGCATTTAAAAGGCATTTCAGTTTGCGAGCTTTCAGAGCCAGTGGCTCCTTGTTCTGGTTGAGGGGGAAGAGGAGTCGAGGAATAGGACTGGTGAGGGTTTAGGAAAAGGGGCAGAATTCAGAATAGTTGGCCAGAACCCCGTGTCAGGGGAGACTTGGCGAACAGGATGAGAAGGAAAGGCTCTTTCTTCACCTTAAACCCTTCTGCCAGAAGAAGGAGCCACTGGCTCCAAAAGCTTGCAAACTGTAATAGTTTTTATACGTGTGTTTCCTGCCACAGCCAACGGCATCACTGCAATAGTAATACCGCTTCCAGACAGATCGGCGGGCCGGAATAGCATTCGGACGGGGGACCGTCCGGTCTGCAGAGGGCTGTCGGCAAGCGGAGTGCACTCGGCACTCGTGAGACAAACTGTGGAGCTACAAATAGCGACACCAGTCTCGTAAACTGACATACGGCCGGGGAGAGTCGTGTGCTGACCACGTGCCCCTCCGTACCTGCATCCGAATACACCTGCGGGCCGAGGACGACACGGCGGTCGGTCGGTGCCTTTGTGGCCTGTTCTGGCGGACCTCAATTTAATTTTAGTTTCTCGCCACTGCTCGATGAGTATTTCACCTATCCAATTACACTGTATTTTCAAAAATTGATTATTTCCGTCGATATATTAGCCCGTGTGGCCACCGTTCCTCCTTTATGTAACCCCCTCGTCTGTCTCTGTTGTCTGTTTTCTACATTACGTGCTAGCCCACTCGTTTATTTGTCTGTACCACCTATATTAACCGACAGGTTGCTCCTACATCTTTTTTAGTACTGTCAGTCCCCAACAATCAGTCTTTCCTTCTCATCCCATCTGTTCAGAATCCGTCGGTCCGGGCAACTTTTCCAAGCACTGCCCCTTTCCTAAACCTCACAGGTCCCTTTCCTTCACCCCTCTCGGTTCCCCTTCAACCCCTCTGCAGAAGGAGTCACTAGCTCTTAAAGCTCGCAAACTGTAATACTTTTTATACGGCGTGTTCGCCTGCTGCCGCTCGGCGAAATTATTTTATATAACCGATCGCATGATATTTTCAAAAACTGATTATTTCTGGCGAAGTAATTCATTAGTTCGGTACAATCTGACTCTACTACAGAATTTTTATTACAACAACGGCTATACGAAAGGGAACGTTACAGTGCGAACACACACGGCAGGTTTACGAGCGCGCATTTTCGCACCGTCGGCGGAATGCCAGACTCCCCCCGACGGTCGCCTTCCCGACCGTGCAGAGAGACCGGAGAGGCGGTCTCAACACTGCCGTAGCGAGTGGAGGCGCCCGTGGTGCCGGAGGCCGCTCTCGCTGGCAAACTTCTTGCCGCAGACGTCGCAACAGTAGATCCGCTCCCCGACGCACGCGCGGTAGTGAATTTTGCAGTCTCTGCTCCGCGAGAACGTCCTGCCGCAGGAGTCGCACTGGTAGGGGCGGCTGCCCTCGTGTGCGAGCGAGTGGTGTGCCAGGTGGGTGTTGTTGACGAACCGCCTGTAGCACACGCCGCACTCGTAGGGCCACAGCAGCATGTGCTGCAGCGAGTGCCGCTTCAGGCTGTTGCGGCGTGCGAACTTCCTGGTGCAGTGGTCGCAGCCGTAGACCTGCTTCCCCTCGTGTTTCCAGCAGTGCACCCTGAGTTCGTGTAAGCTGCGGCAGGGCGCGTGGCACGTCTCGCAGGTCCACCGGTGCCTCCGCGTGGGCGTAGGTGGCGTACTCGGGACCTCCCCGTCGGTGCACGTGTACGTCTCGCGTCCGGCAGGCGGAACCGCGTCTCTCTCCGACCTGGACGGTACCTCGCGGCCACCGTCGACCGGACAGCGGCCGCGACAGGTTTCGGACGCCTCCCCGCGCGTCCCGTCACTTACTGCGGCACTCGGTGCGGGACGGGTCTCCTCGGGGGTATCGACTCGACCCCGCTTCTGTGCGAACACTACCTTTACCGACAGTACGCGCGTGTTCCTTTTGTTCCTCTCGCGTACCTGCTGGCCGCCACTGATCCCTCGTGTGCCTGCAGTCCCGTCAGTTCTGGTCCGTACCGAGGTACATTTGTTCATAGGAGGAGGCCTATCCTGGCCTTGCACGATAGACCTGCAAAATTACGGAGAAAGTCCATTAGAAAATCTGGTAACATGTGCATATTTCATATTTCTGCTTGTAATGTAACTTGCAATGTGAAGTAGTAGTAGTAATGCAACAGGATATGCAAAGCTAATATACAATCTGATACATATGCAGTATTTCATATTCATGAATTAAAATTCCTCATCCTTTGCATTGTCTTTCAATTTTACATAGATAGTTTGTAGAATTAGAGAAAGCATTTGACAATGTTGACTGAAATACTCTCTTTCAAATTCTGAAGGTGGCAGGGGTAAAATACAGGGACCGAAAGGCTATTTACAATTTGTACAGAAACCAGATGGCAGTTATAAGAGTCGAGGGAGACGAAAGGGAAGCAGTGGTTGGGAAGGGAGTGAGACAGGGTTGT